>NC_069000.1:32168576-32171962 GCF_001194135.2 Octopus bimaculoides | reverse complement strand
AAAATCTTGCGGTTACAGTTCCCTTTGTCCGCACATTATATTTCAACGTTCTATACAAGTCATTCAGATTGCATTTTAAGATAACAATGAAAACGTCCACCAAAATTCAAGGTAGCGCATTAAGTGCGACATGATGAGCGTATATGGAATTTAATTCACTATTAAAAACTGTGATCAATGAAATGGAAGTGACCAAATTGTAATTGAGAGGAAATAATGAAAGTGGATGACATAAATACTGCAGAATGTTAATTCAAAGGGAAGTTGTTTGATAATTAAAGTGGATGACATAAATACTGCAGAATGTTAATTCAAAGGGAAGTTGTTTGAAGAGGAATAATTTAGATGAAGGAAGCATTAAAAAGAAATAATTAGATGCTTTGCTAGGAGAACACATTAAATGTGTAACCGAAACATTATAGGAGATATCACACCTAGCCTCTGATCAAAGAGAGGTAATTATTTCAACGAAACAACTGTAGCCTAAACAATCTAATGAGAAGTGAAATGTGTTTAGTCATCAAAATATTGGATTGTCATAAATTCTTTATTTTTTTTTTATCCAATGCCATTTGAATTAACGCGAAAAATATTTTCCTCATAGTGTTTTAAGGTTTATTTAAAGGTTTGTTTTTTCTCTACGTTTTTGGAAGTTGAATAAATTTCACCTTTTGTCAGGCATATGACGATGTGGTGTCATGAAAAAAAAAAGGAAAAAAACAAACAAAACAAAAACAAACAATAAACGTGCATTTTAGACACCGTCTCTCTTTAATTTCAGTGAAGGCTCGAAAGTTGTTAAAGCGGCTGGTGACATTTGTGCTGTGTACGGAGACGGTGCTATCATTGAAAAAACTGCACAGAAATGGTTTAAAACTTCAAAGACTCTCAGACTGTTCAAGCTAACCTAGCCAATTCAATGAGGATCGAATGTACGAACCAATCAACGAGTTTCTGTATAAATCCACGAGATAATTGGTCCAAATAAGTGTAGCTGTCATGGTGCCATCATCCGTCTCCCGTCACCTTATTTCAACGGGTAAGGTTAAAAATCACGGTGTATAAGTGCCACACTCTCTAATCTGAACAGCAGAAACAAACTCCAGGGTTTTTCGACCACCACCAGTTTGGTCAATTGACACCGGACTACTCGTAAGCACAAACATAAATTTCTTTACTGTATCGTGACTGGCGTTCAAAAGTGGTATGTTTAAGTTAAAATGTAGCAGAGATAACAATGACTACGGCTCAGCAAGCACGCAACAGCTCGAACAAAGCCAGAACTGCATTTACAGAAATCAGTCGTCCGTGTTTGACAAGACTGGTAAAGGCTAAAAGCTTTACCGTCAGCAAATGCATCGTTTCAGCGAAGCCTTCCAGCTGAAACGACTCGTCCAGTGACACAACATTGCATCATTCTTGGACACAACAACGTTCGCTCCATGTCGCTAATTTGACCAGAAGCGATATTGAAGAGCTCCCTTGCAGGGTTCTACCGCACCCCCAGCCCCATATTCTCCTGATAAAGTGCCTTCAAATTATTATCTTTTTTAGGTTGTTCTCTAAAAGTCTGCCAGGCATTTTGATCAATAACTAACGTTTTGAGGCTGAAAACGGTGATCACAGATTTGTTCGAGTCAAGACACGATGATTTCTACCGTCAAGGCTTTCACATGCGAGTGGAATATTGCCAAGAGGTAGCGAACAATGAAGGAGAATACATTATTGATTGATAGGTTCGAATTGTTGATGAAAAATATGGATTAAAATATATGGGGAAAAATCGAAGTAATTTATCTGACAATCCTCTGAACACTGTATTCTATAAACATAAACGTTAAACAAATATCAAACGTAACACAATGTAATTGTGGTATTACCACGATTCACAAGGTTAAGAGTATTCAAGATAAATCGATCAGTAAATTCATTTTAATTAACATTGAAGAATACAATTATCTGTTTTTAGAAGTCTTCTACCACGAACGTTTTAGAATTTGGAAAATATGCATCACCTTAAACGACACTGATACAAATATTAACATTGAACGCAAGAGAGTCACTATTCTTCCTTAAATCGCTGTAGGCCGAGAAGAATAGAAATGGACGCGTTGCTATATGAGCAAGTAGATGCGCTTTTGCGCAAATAGCAGATCTCATCGGATTATTCACTGAGAAGCAGACTAGAATGCACTAACGTAAAGCTATAAAGAGATAATGGATTTGTATCCCATAATACTAACGGTTAGGATATGGAGAGAATTAGAAAAATCTTTAACATATAAACAATCTAATAATTACAATAAATACGAACCTGATTTTTTTTCTAGTCGTAATAATAAACACAAAACGAAGTTACACCAATAAATATTGTTTCCAAATTCTAGAACAAGGCCAGCAATTTTAGGCTGAGGATAAGTCTATTATATCGACCCAGTGTTCAACTGGTACTCATTTTATCGACTCCGGAAAGGTGAAAGGCAAAATAGAACTCGGCAGAATTTGAACACAGAACGTAAAGCGGACGAAATGATGCTAAACATTTTGCCCGGTGTTCTAACAGTTTCGCCGCCTTAAACTACATTTATAAATATTATAATAGAATAAATAACAGTTATTAAATTACAGTATCACAGAGATATTTATAATGTGCATTTTTATCATCCGCTAAAGACAAAAATCTAATGAAGCCACCTCCAGGAGTCTAAGCATAAAACTATTTCAAAATAGGCTAAAGTACATAGAATAATGGCGTACATGCTCATTTTTAATAGTTCTAGCAAATTCGATGTTACCTTTCATCTTCGGATAACAAACTCTCATTTCCGACGATGTATGTTCACAAAAGAACCGATACATTGAAATGAAGGTGATTTGAGATGCCCTGATATTTTGACCTGGTTAAGTAACATTGAAGAAATAAAATGTTTTGTTTGTACGGTGTAATGTACTGAAATTGTGCCACTATAAAGCCATCGTACCTCATAGACAAAACGTTTAACTAAACGTATAACAGCCAAGGTTATTTTAAATTGGCCTCCGCTGACTTGAGACGAGAATGACGTGTTCAGCGATGCATCACAACAACACAAACACAGTGGGATATTTTTGTTTACAGGTCGGCTTCGCTAGTGCTGACCTAGATATAACTGACCCGATATTTTCGATTGGTGAAAAGAGATTATTACAATGCAGCTGCTTTGGAAGGATGTATCTGATCACAAGAAAAAAATATTTCATAGTCGCCTTTTAGAAACTTACCCTCTGGAAGGCTTTGATGAAAACTGACGTGCTGCCAAATTGTGTTGAGCTCATACTCTTGAGTAAGGCCGAGAGGAAATCTTTACAGAATGTGTAGCTCACCTGGAAGAGAAGAAATAAAAATG
>NC_069000.1:32166219-32167864 GCF_001194135.2 Octopus bimaculoides | reverse complement strand
CTTCATCGTTATTTTTCTTTAGAAACAAAGAATAATTTTTTTCTTTTCGGATAGAATTAGGTCCATCTTACAGAATATTCATATATGTGTTCGTTGTAAATAAAGACTGTCTAAAAATAGTGAGTTTTTAAAATGTTTGTGGTTAAAAACAGCGTTCAACGGAAAACATGCGTAAGTGCACCAAAGTGTTACAATATAGTTAGTTCTAGGTTAGTGAAAATATCAATCGTTAACAAAAATAGAAATAATACATTTCTAAATTTCTCAGAGAGATTTATGCAGTAGTGATACGATGAAGTAGTTGTATACTGTCAACTTAATATGACAGTCCCCTGAAGGGAATAATACTAGGAAGCTGCACCGCTAACTGTCGGCCTTGACACATTAACAAAAGTATTTAGCAGAAAGTATGTATAAAAGTATCCTCGGTTTACAAGACAGTTCTACGTTAGTGAGGACATTCAGCGTTAATAACATTTTCAATAGAAAACATATATAAAATGACCCATAGACTACAAGATAGTTCTAAGTTAGTGAAAATGTATTTATGTACAAAGGAACTGGGCTTTACAAGACTCTTCTACGTTAGAATGTTCAGGGTTAACAAATTAACAAATATGTTCAAGTTTGATAAACGTGTTTCAGGTTATTACATGTGAAAGGTTGAGAGAGAATGTCCTAACAACGTTTAACAAATGTTAGCGTTGCGATATTCTGGAAGAGGAAAACGTCACGGCAGAAAAGCAGTTAATAGAAAGTAGGATAATAATAATAATGATGTTAAGACCATTAGTTACAGCTCTACGGAGAACCAGCTTAGAAACAGGAAACTCGTTCATCAACAGTGCAGTCATCACCGGGGGCCTACTATGAAGCAGGACAATAAAACGAAGATATAAGAAGTTTCCGCCTTTAACTAAGAGATTATGAGCATCGTTTCGCACAGACAGAATATAAGCATAGAGCAGAGAGGAAATGCAAAAAAGGAAATACAGGACAAAAGAAAGAAAGGACAAAATTACAATCAATCCAGATTAGAAACCAGTTTGAAGATATATAAAGGTGGTCCATCATGCACAATTTGAGATTCACAATAGTTTAAACGTCTCTCTTTCTCTCTCTCAATCTGTATATATGTACGTGTATATATTCTTATTTATTTTATCGTTTACTAGTTTTAATCTATGGACTGTGGCCATGCTGGGGAAATGCTTGTAGTCGAAAGAATCGACTCCGGCTCACGTTTTTTAAATTCTGGTACTTATACTATCAGACTCTAGTTGTCAAGCAGTTGTGGTGGTGGTGCGGGGGGACAAACACAAACGCAGACACAAGTTTCTTTCCCATCCACATGGTTTGAATTTCATTCCAAATGCGTGGCACTTGGATCAAATGTCTTCTACTGAAGGCATATGATATAATATAATATAATATAATATAATATACGTTCCGAGTTCAAATTCCGCCGAGGTCGACTTTGACTTTCTTCCCATTGGCGTCGATGAATTATGTACCAATTGCGAACTTGGGTCGATATAATCGACTGCCACTCCCACCCCCAAAAAATTTTAGGCCTTGTGCCTGTAGTAGAATATAACATAATATAATATTATATATATATATATATATATATATATATATATAT
>NC_069000.1:32164351-32165925 GCF_001194135.2 Octopus bimaculoides | reverse complement strand
GGTTTTTTTGTATGATTGTGTTTAGAGGAATATATTATTTTGTTTAAAAGAGTTCCAACACTGTCTGTTTTTTATGTTTTATTTATATTCCTGCAGAACCAATGTGGGGTATAGAATATGGAATATACAATATATAATATAATATACAATATATAATATAAAATAAAATAAAATAAAAATGGATGGCACCATGAAATAAAGTACTGAATGTAGATGAAATATTGAGTGTTCAATATAAAGGATCAAATATATAAATATAAATATAAATATATAAAGGCGACTCGAGTTTCAGGGCTTCCATATTCTATGCCCCACATTGGTTCTGCAGGAATATAAATAAAACATAAAAAACAGACAGTGTTGGAACTCGTTTAAACAAAATAATATATATATATACACACATGGGTATGTATGATAATGTATAGAAGTACATTACTCAAAGAAATTCCAACTTTGTCTGCTTCTCATGTTTTATTTACGATCTTATTATAATATAATATAATGAAATGATAGAATATTAAATGCCCATTCAGATTGAACAAGTACTTTCATGCATTAAACCATGCAATCTTCAGGTTCAAGTAGCAGGGTGACAGTTATGTTTTACAATTCACAACTGACCCGAAAAGACCGGAAACAGATGGACAAAGAGAAAGTGCTTTCTAAGACAGGTGAATGGGAGAAATGGTTGGTATCTGTGTGTATGTGCATGTGTTTGCACGTGTGTCTGTGATGGAATGTGCGTGTATGTGATAGTGTGTGTGTGTGTGTGTGTGTGTGGTAGCAAGTGTATTTGCCAGTAACTGAGTATGTGCGTGTGGTGGTGGTGTCTTGTTGGTTTGAACCAGGTGTGTGTATGGTAGTGTGTGTGTGTGTGCCAGTAAGTGAGTGTGTGTGTGAGTACGCGCGTGGTGGCATGGATCTGTGATACTGTGTGTGTGTATGGTAATATGTGTGTGTGGCAGTAACTGTGTGTGTACGTGATAGCGTATGTGCTTGTGGTGGTACTGGTTGGAGTGTGTGAGGCGGTGAATGAATGTGTTTGTACGTGGTAGCATGTGTGCCTGTGGTGTTAACTGTGTGTATGTGTGTGTGCGCATGTGTGTGTGGTATTTACTGTTTACACGCGTTTGCTTTGTGTGCGTGTTCGTGCGTGCGTATGGTGGGGTGTGTATGTGCGCATGAGTGAGTGTGGAAGTGTATGTACGCATGTGTGTGTATGTAGGTGCATATATGTGTGTGTTGTATGTGTGGAGGTGTATGTGCATTCACATGTGCGTGCGTGCATGTGTGTATATATGTGTGTGCGTGTATGTACGCGTGTATATGTATATGTGCGCTCATGTGTGTGTGCGTGTGCGCGAGTGCGAGTATGCTTATATATATGGGAGAAAGTACGAAAAAACAACAACAGACGAGGACAGGTGGTGTAAACAACAAAAGGATGTATTAGTATGACGCTCGGGAATACGGAAAGTCTTTGACGTTTCGAGCTACGCTCTTCAACAGAAAGAATACGGAGACAAGGAGAAAAACGCGGAGAAAAAAAATTGAATAGTGTTCAGTCAACGGTC
>NC_069000.1:32163062-32163902 GCF_001194135.2 Octopus bimaculoides | reverse complement strand
AGAGAGAGAGAGAGAGAGAGAGAGATAAAGAAGTGGAGAGATTAAAAAAAATAATGAAAATCACGAATTGAAAAATTAAAGAGTGCTTCATATAATTGTAGTAGACTATCTAATAATACTTGTCGAAATCCCATAAAAGAGAAACACTTTGCTCCATTCGATGATTTTTAAACGTTACAAAACATATTCATATACATTCACAAATACACACAAACCAAGATACAATCATATATACATGCAAATATGCATAAACACACCTATACATATTTGAACACATAGGCAAATAAATAGAAACAGACACACGCATATATGAATACAAATGTAATATGAGTTAGATTTCAATTCATTACACATCAATGTATATCCTTTCAATTTTGACATTTAGCTCTATGTACTTAGATGATAGGAAAACATTAAGTAGACGTTTACACTCGTAAACCATTGACCTCTCTGAAAGCTGAATAGCGTTACTTTACCTCTGAATGCTTCAATGACGCAAGAATTCTTCAGTTCTTGACCTTAACTTCAATTCCTTGTTATGAATCGAACAGAAACTTTCGCGAAAATTGATTCAATATTCTACAGATGTGTGAATCAGATTTGAACTTTACTGCAAAGCTATTATATTTCCTATCCAGCAGATGTGTATATAATTACGAACACTTTTATACAGGTGTACATAGAGACATATATAGATATACATTTATACGTAGATTTAGGGGAATATATACACTTGCATATACACACATGCACACACACACACACACACACACACATACTCACACACATAAGCATATATGTACACATATATATATATATATATATATATATATATATATA
>NC_069000.1:32161972-32162970 GCF_001194135.2 Octopus bimaculoides | reverse complement strand
ACACACACACACACACACACACACACACACACACACATATATATATATATATATATATATATATATATATATATACATATATACGCACATACATACATACGCACATACACACATACAAATATATATATATAAAGAAAGAGACACATGCATACTTATATGGTCGGTCTGATGTCCTCACTTACAGATATTCGCGTCTACACACAGACATACAAATACATAAAGATGAGATTTGCAAACTTTTACAATGAATAAACAGTATGACAGGTGGCAGAGGATACACACTATCACATGCATGTATACACACATATATACACACACATACGTATATGTTTATCTATAGCCACTAAACCTATTTTTTATTTTCTCTCCCTCTGCTTATTTCTGTGTTCCTCTCTGTTGAAGAGCGTAGGCTCGAAACGTAAAAGACTTTCTCACCTCCCGAGCGTTAAACTAATACATCTGCTTGTTGTTTACACACCAGTCTACACACAAATATACAGAAATAAATCAATGACTCTTGACTGAAACAGAAAGCCATTCTTTCTTTGTTGATGTTCGTTTTATTATTTGCTTAAGATATACCTCAAAACGAACCTTAGATACACATGACGGTGAAATATATATATATGTAGTAGCTGATCATGTGCCGTTAAAAATGACGGCTAATTGTAGTATTTAGTATATAAATAAGGAACTAATTAAGGTACATAATAATCACACATACACATTTTCACATACTTCCCATGTACACGCACACACATACACCCACATACTTACACAGAATTGAAACGCTGATTTTTTATTCACCCCTTCCTTCCTGATTCATGTATCACCCCTTCCTTTCTCTCATTGCTATTACTTTCTCTCACTCCCTTACAGTCAGGGTTATTACCCTCTCTACTTCTCCTTCACTAAACTAATATTTTCACTCCTCCTCTGCGTCCGGCGTAATTCTGGACACACAGACACGCACACACACGCACGCACACACACACACA
>NC_069000.1:32160833-32161289 GCF_001194135.2 Octopus bimaculoides | reverse complement strand
TGTGTGTGTGTGTGTGTGTGTATACAGGGTGCGATAGATAAATTGCTGCCGTCTGATATTTTTAATTTAATGCATGTTTGTTCTTGATTTTATCAACTAGACACTATAGTAGGTTCAATTGGGCACCGTGTGTGAAAAAAACAGCACCCTGACGCAATTCATTTGGAAATGGCATGCTGTACTGTTTGGTATTAGCCTTGAAAGTTTTAGCCCAATAAACCGCCCTCAGGACTTAATTTTCTTAAGACTAGTATTGGGCAGCTATATTACGGGAACAACTACGCCAACACCGGTTATCAAGCGGTGTTGATGGAGAAGCACAGATACAAAGATACGCACACACATACGTAATTCATAAATATATGCATACGCACACACACACACACACACACACACACACACACACACACACACATATATATACACAACAGTCTTTTTTCAGTTTCCGTCAACCAA
>NC_069000.1:32157483-32159295 GCF_001194135.2 Octopus bimaculoides | reverse complement strand
GGGTGTTGTGCACACGATCACCGTCTCGATACACTGACCAGAAGTGGGTTGTGTTCTTGAACAAAACATTTCATCTTTTCATTGCTTCAGTCCACTCAGCTACATGTGAGTAAAGCCTGTGTTGGACTGTCGCTCCGGTTAGAGGGATTTTAATTTGACTGCCTTGGGTGCATGGTGACATCATTGGAAACCGAAAACAATGTCACGAAGCCGGCGGTATATAACAATATAGTTGTATGTGTTAGTGTGAGTGTTGGGGTATACATGTAGGAATGTATGTGTAGTATTCCATTCAACAAGGCATAAAAATGTCCAACGTCTACTTCACAATTAACACGGTGTTCATCCATAATGTTAAGGTGACACCAACGATCTTTACGAATCATAACTTAGCTGAACAACCAATGTATGATCCGTAGAAAGTGCAGTTTAATTCATGCAACAAACTCTTTTCTTGCCCGAATTTTCTTAACGCTAATTGGAAAGGTATTCAGAAAGTGGTCCTGGAAGAAAGGTGATCTACCTGTCTCTCAACACAAGATATTCTTTTCTACTCTAGGCACAAGGCCCGAAATTTTTGGGGAGGGGCCAGTCTATTAGAAGGATCCTAGTACGCAACTGGTACTTAATTTGTCGACCCCAAAAGGATGAAAGGCAAAGTCGACCTCGGCGGAATTTGAAATCAGAACGTAAAGACGGACGAAATACCGCTAAGTATTTCGCCAGGCATGCTAACGTTTCTGCCAGCTCACCACTGTCTCTCTACACAAGATTTTGACATAAAGCTACAACACTTTATTAAAAGCATGCAAGGCATATGCAATACGTTTGCTCTAAGAGAAAGTTAAACCGACAAAGAAACATAATTCTACATGCACACAAAGGCATACACACACACGCACGCACACACAAACACACACACACACACACACACACATACACACACATGCATATGATGGCTATTTGGGACAAGTTGAAAGGCGTTCAATGCATAATGTAGAATTTTTACATTTTATTTGAAAGTGAATTCTCTTGAATTATATCACGCAGTTTCATTTTACCAATTTCAGAAGCAATAAAATGAAGGAAGTAATGTCACGCTATATAGAACAAAATAACTGTAAAGTCATCGAAATGCAATTTATTTTGGAAATCTGATGTCATGTCGCAAAAAAATACTACTAATGCTTGACGCATTCATCTACTCAGTCATCTTCAAGTGCATAACACGTGGTACTTCGTGTATTCATTATTACAGGTGTAATAAACCCGAAAGCAAGAAAGGTAGCTATTGTTAATGAAATCTTAGCGCTAATGAATTTTAGAATGTTTTTTCCATAATTTAACTACCTGCTTGGATTTCTTGTTTTACTTACATTTGGAACATTTTGTTAATTAGTCACATTCTTTCCTTCATTGACCCAAATTTAGAAGATTACAACTGAAATGCATGTTAACTCAATCAAATACACCCATAACTAGATCTAAACACGTGATTCTATAATTAAATTTAAATCAAGAGATCAAGAGAAAATATATAAAATGCATAATATTGCGTATATTTATTGTACAAAATAAGATAAATGTTCTATATATTTCTCTGGAAACATAAATCCATATTAATAAATATGTATATACATCTGTATATGTACATGTGCTAAAATAGGTTTCTGCTTACGAAGTTCATTTCCCAATTCATTTATATATATATGTATGTATATTCATATATATATATATATACATATATACACACACACACACACACACACACACACACACACACACACACACACACACACACACACACACACA
>NC_069000.1:32152740-32157473 GCF_001194135.2 Octopus bimaculoides | reverse complement strand
ACATATATATATATATATATATATATATATATATATGTATGTATGTATGTATGTATGTATGTATGTATGTATATAGAATTATTCATAGATTTCATCTGAATCGACGTATGTTAATGTTAACGATTTTAAGTTAGAATCGTGATAAATATATACGCGCATATAGCGTATACAGACACTCCCCCATATACCCATGCATATACGAACCTGTCCCAAACACTTACAAATACATGTAGATGAACACACCAGTATACACATACGTATAAGTTTACATATATATTAAATTATATACGCATGCACGCCGGCATAGTTTTTATGATCCAGATTTTTATGATTCAGATTCAATGAAGTGAAAGTTCCAAGTGAGGTGTTTACATAAAGAAAAACAGAAATATTACAGATAGGCTAGCGTTCACTACAGTTGTTTTTTATTGATGAATAAACGTATTACATCGTGAAAAGAACTGTGTTCTTCAGGTGAAATTAAAAATTTTAATGTAATTTCTTTTTCTTTTTTGAAAAATACCAAGATATTAAATGTGTCTTTTATTTGTTGCGAAAACGAGAAGTTCCACACTCATTCCTCATCTTGTTATTCTATCTGGACCTAATGTTAAATTTTTGATTATCAATTCACTGGCAGAAAAAATTTTCTTATTATCAATATGTAGTGGGTTTATTCATCAATAAAAACGCATTTGAAACCCTTTGTGTTTTTCCTTGCTATATGTTAGACAACTTAGATGAGTTTAGCAGTTTTTAGGACAAATCATGTGTAACAAAAACACTACCATGCCCACTTTCATTTGCATTGATAAACTATTCGGTGATAACTATGCAGCGTATAATGTACTTGCTTACAATATTAAAGAAAAAACAAGAAACATGAATATTTTAGATCATTAAATGAATAATTTAGCAAAAATGATATTAAATATATATACAGTTGCTTAGAAGCAAATGCACAAGGGGTGAAGTAAGATGAATAATTAACTCAAGATACTAATTTCAATATAGTTTATAAAAGAGAGTTCAAACATCATTTCGTCTGAGCATAACATGAATACAAATACTGTATATACGCACAAACACACAAACACACACATAGTTATGTCTGTCTGTCTGTCTGTCTGTCTGTCTGTATGTATGTATGTATGTACGTATATATGTACAAAGTGTGCTTGCACGTGTGCGCGTGTGTATGATTATGTGTTTTCTCCGACTTTTTAAAATATATTCATTAAAGTAAGTTGTTTTATATATATAATATTGTTTGCATTATGTACACCTCACACGCACGGCGCATTCATATATGTATATATATATATATATATTAAGAATTTTAAAAATATATATTTATTAAATTTTTGACTTTGGTGTAGCACCTGAAATACACTTAAAAATATGATAGTGAATTTACGATATAATCCAGAAGAATATTGATTTCACAGTTCGGGGAATGAAAAAAAAAATATGGAAAAAGTTAATAGATGGTGGTTTGGTTTGATGCAACTTGCCCTGGTGTCAGGTTGGCCTGACTCATAGATACAGCAAAACCAATAACACTTGTAAGAGTTTGAGTTTTATACCAATGGATTCAATAATTTCAATGCCAGAATATTTTAGCAAAGACTCAATTTCTACGTTAAATTTATTCTTTATAATTATCCTTGAGTTTAGTTAAACGACATCAACTTCAGATGTTCAATTGCACCATAATTAGTAATTATATCATCATATATGAAAGTTGAATTCTTTTGGAGTTATTTAGTTTTAAATTCAACGCTTGTCTCTTTACGATGTTGTTTATATCAGTAGCATTCCATATTTCTGTTATATTATTTTGATCAGTTCCAAACATTTCTAGATGTGTCTGCGATAGTTACTTGTACTAATCCACAATCATGAATATTATATAAATGACGATGCTTTCTTCATTTGCTTTTAATTCTTAGAAAACCTTTTAATTCTTGTCGAAAGCTTGAAGATGCCAGCATGTAGACAGCGAAGTTCAAAGCATTATTGAAATAAGAAAAGAAATGTGCCAAAACATAAACAGCGAATACATTCTTGGCAAATGTTGTATTCTTGTTCCCTTTGTATGTCGTAATCACTATTCCACATATTGCAAATGGACTTGTGCACAGCAAGAACAAAGCACTGATCATAAAAAGTAAATAAAGTCCTTCTTTAACTTTTTGCTTTAATTTCAAAAAAGTTTGCTGCTTCGCCTTTATATTAACCGAGTCAGAGCGTTTCTTCAAACAATATAATATAATCCCGTTAGTAATCAACAGTCCAATGACAGGTAAAATCCAGTAGAATATGTAAAAGATGATGTATTTAATTTTGATGAAGTATTTTGGTGCAGAATCATAGCACTTAGAATGATTCAATGTGTAGAAATATAGAGCAGGGGAATTGAAAGCGACTAGAATAAAGAACATAATACACAGCACGAATCGTTGGTGTTTACTTTTTAGATTATAATATCTAATAGGAAAAACGATAGCAACCATCCTTTCAATTGAGATCAACAGTACGATCAAAGATGACGTTTCCAATACGTATTTATCCAGAAACGGCAGTAGTTTACAAGCAAATTGCGATGTTAATCGTAATTGGATTCTATACGAATGCCTAAGCCATTTGTCAATCATTAAAATGACGAAAACACCGATATCGTTAAAAGAAAGTCCTATTAAATAGGTTCTAATGTTCGATTCTTTCATCTTGGGTCGAAATAGGACGAAAATGCAAAGAATATTTCCTAACACCCCGATTATAATCAATGGATACCCTGAATAGTGTGCCAAATCATTGGCGAAAGTCTGGAAGTCCGTAGAGTTCATTCTATTATAAGTCTAGAACAGCGAAAATAAAAGAAAAGAGAAAAATTACATTTAAAGAGACATTAATATAATTACTCTATTATTATTATTATTATTATTATTATTATTATTATTATTATTATTATTATTATTATTATTATTATTATTGTTATAGACGTCGCATAGTATAGAATATCGTGAGGTTGTTGACTGAAAATATCGTGTCTACCTGGGGCTTGCGCTATTTGTCAAGACACAACAAGGACCTCAGACAGACAGTACTTTACGCAATATGCGTGCATTTCCAATTAATGCCACCTTTTGCAGGACATCTAGATTGTCGGATATTTCTAAAGTTTTCAGATGTGTTTTTTAGATTGAGTATTATTATTATTATGATTAATATTATCATTATCATCATCATCAAATATAGTAGTAGTAGTAGTAGTAGTAGTAGTAGTAGTAGTAGTAGTAGTAGTTCAGTACGATTGTTTGTATTGCGTGATTTCGTTGCTCAACCAAATGTCGTTCTGTGTACGTTGTCTTGTGGGGTACGCACCATGTTTCGTCCAGTTTTAGCGTTTTCAGACTCGAATGCCAAAGTTAGTACACTATGGAGTAGAGTATCGAAAATGTCTTGTAAAGTCTACAGATATATGGTCCTTTCTATTTCTAAGTAAATCTCATTTTATAGATAAATCTGCAAGCGCTAAATAACTTGAAAAGCATAAAATATTACTCCGGGTTTCAGTTTATCTTCTTACGGTTAAAGAACCCCACGCAAACAACAAATAGTGGTAGGAATCACCTTGGCGATGACTCCACTACACAGTTGGGAAAATAAATATAACAACAGAGCAACATTGAACTGCATCATAACATTTTTAGAGGAGTATTGGAGGTTGAGGATGGGTGTCGTATCCAGATGAAAGCGAAATTAAGTGGAAACTAAGATATGAATACGATTAATTTTTGTTGTTTTAGAGCATTGTGATATCCTCACTCAAACATGGAAATACAGCGTTTAGAGATGTAGAGACGTAACAGAAATAATGATAATAATAACCGTTCTGCTAATAAATGCATAATAGAAAGATAGATAGATAGATAGATAGATAGATAGATAGATAGATAGATAAATAGATAGATAGATAGATAGTTCGCGAGAAAGAGAGAGAGAGAGAGAGAGAGAGAGTAGCAGCAGCAGCAGAAGCAGCAGCAGCAGTAGTAGTAGTAGTAGTAGTAGTAGTAGTATTAGTAGTAGTAGTATTAGTAGTAGTAGTAGTAGTAGTAGTAGTAGTAGTAGTCAAGTGTATTTTCGAAAACATAAAATGATGACTCGATAGTATTACTTAACTTATATAGTATGCCTGTATATCTCGGATAAGAGATACGAGAGATTATGAAGAAAGTTTAAAAGGAAAATATACCTGTGAAAATATTTGTCGTTCGTGTTGTTTATCCTCAGATCAGTTTTAATCTAGTGAACCTAAAATTAAAGGCTACCCAGCCGTGGTGAGCTTCTCCTTGTTTCCAGAAATTTTTGTAAAATATTATAGCGCACGTTATGAAAACTGAGAGATTTTGACGCTATTTGTGACAAGTAAATTAAGCCTATAAATAAATGCTTCTCCGTTTAGTTAGATTAAGTAGTCGTAGTTATGTATTTGCGTTTACTGGTGTTACGGCAAGGAAATATTCTGTTTTATAGGCCTCAAATATGATGCAGGATGGTCTCATTTTCATCATAGTCGATTAAACAGTCCTCACGATAATTTGTCAACATTATAACAATTAATTCATGTGTTCTAGGCGAAAAAATCTTAACTTTCATTACAATTCGAGCGATGGTTTCCTTTCTCTCTCTCTCTCTCTCTCTCTCGTTCTCTCGTAATATATATATAT
>NC_069000.1:32143137-32151891 GCF_001194135.2 Octopus bimaculoides | reverse complement strand
ATATATATATATATATATATAATATGATATAATATAAATAATATATAAATATATGCATATATTCATACATATATGTACATACCTACATCTATATGTATACATACATGCATATATGGGTACAGGACATAAAAAAACCTTAAACACAATGAGAAACGAAAACATAAAAACGAAAACAGAAAACGAACTTTTTTCGACCAACGCAAAAAAACAAAAACAAACAAACAGAGAAACGAGACATGCAACTTAAAGAGTATACCCCTCCATCAGTCGTCCCTGTTCCATCTACTGCGCGTTTCGAATGCAAGGACAATACGAGACTTTGGTGCAGGAGCGTCTGTGTGGTGAGTAGCTTGCTTACCAACCACATGGTTCCGAGTTCAGTCTCACTGCGTGGCAACTTGGGCTAGTGTCTTCTACTATAGACTCAGGCCGATCAAAACCTTGTGAGTAGATTTGGTAGACAGAAACTGAAAGAAACCTGTCGTATATATATACATATAATATGTGTGTGTATATGCTTGTGTGTCTGTGTTTGTTCCCCCAACATCGCTTCACAACCGATGCTGGTGTGTTTACGTCACCATAACCTAGCGGCTTGGCAAAAGAGGCCGGTAGAATAAGTACTAGGATTACAATGTATAACTGCTGGAGTCGATTTGTTCGACTAAAAGGTGGTGCTCCAGCATGGCCGCAGTCACATGACTGAAACAAGTAAAACAGTAAAAAAAAGAGAATATATATATATATATCCTGCCACAGGTTCGTATAGATAAATTATGCAGTGGAGGTTCATTGAATGTGTTCACACAACGCAATTCGCGAGTCTACCAAAACGATCTCTATTTCATTTTATTGGCCACTGTGGGCCCTACAGAGTGAGGACGAACAAGGACAGACAATACAATAGAAGTTAGGACATAAAACATAAACGAATGAATGAAATGGCTTTATATAATGGATGAAGGTGTAATGGCTACTCGAACCCCACTTTCGAGTAGTACCATTCTAACTATATTTTTTTCCTCTTTTTAATACTTTTCTTTTCTTCTCTAGGCACAAGACCCAAAATTTTGGGGGCGGGAGCCAGTCGATTAGATCGATCCCAGTACGCAACTGGTACTTAATTTGTCGACCCCAAAAGTAATTTGAACTCGGAACGTAAACACAGACGAAATACCACTAAGCATTTCGCCCGGCGTGCTAACGTTTCTTATTTCTTTGCTGCCCGAATGGGGCTAAACAGAGAGGGGACAAACAAGGACAGACAAAAAGATTAAGTCGATTACATCGACCCCAGTGCGTAATTGGTACTTAATTTATCTACCCCGAAAGGATGAAAAGTAAAGTCGACCTCGGCAGAATTTGAACTCAGAACCTAACGGCTGACGAAATACTGCCAGGCATTTCGCCCGGCGCGCTAACGTTTCTGCCAGCTCGCCGCCTTTCCTCTTCTTTATACTAACGTTTATCAAATTTATTTATCTTAGTATATGAAATATGGTGTCAAGTGTTCAAATTCCTTGCTTTTTCACTGTGAAGTAACAGTGCCACTTTGTGAAATATATGTTACGTAAGTTGAACCATCATGTATTGACTTCAAAAGAGTTATTTCATATTAGGTGATATAAGGACATGGATGAAGCTGCTTTGTTTGTTGCTTTAGTCCATTAGCTCCGAGTCAGTTCTGATCGAGCAAACCTACAATAGTATATGTTCTCATATGGACAATGGAGTCTTTTCTAAATAATATCTCATGGATATTTCAAGGATGATGGGTATGGGTTCTGGGGAAAATTTGGTTGTTATATCTAGCAAGTCGAACGTCCACATAGTGGCATTGTTGCAATTGCTGATTTGCTCGGATCTGCCCTCACTGGATCATTGATCAACACCAGGCCTGCCCACATCCTTCTGCGCAATTTACAATATGTAACATATCTGGTCCTGTGCCTTTATTGTGCAAACAAAATATATCACGAACTACATCATCCAATGTGTCCTCCCTTTTTTTTCTCAAATAGAATGATTTAAGGGAGATTTTGCTGTTATTTCCAGTAGACTCTTGCCTCATCTTTGGTTCCATATTAGGATAATGTACGAAAGTGAGATAGACACAGACGAAGAGACGAATACAGAAGGCACAAAAATTAAGAAGAAAGAAGCAAAGAGAGAGAGAGAGAGAGAGAGAGAGAGAGAGAGAGAGAGAGAGAGAGAGAGAGAGAGAGAGAGAGAGAGAGAGAGATACTGTGGACACTTCCCCACTTTTCTTTACGCATCATCTAAACCATTAGCTGTTGTTGGAAACCAACGGTAACAACTGAGTCAGGTGATCCTGAAGTTACACTTTACTTCATTAAGAACTAAGTTACAGAATGTTCAATCTAAGATGCAGCAGGTTTTATAGCTGTCCTCTACGTCTTAGTATTATACATATATAGATAACATACATGCACTGACTCCAAATATTGTACACATACATACATGCAAAAACACCACGTTGTGGTAGTTGAAATTTCAATGAAA
Organism: Octopus bimaculoides; assembly: GCF_001194135.2. Classification (NCBI taxonomy): domain Eukaryota; kingdom Metazoa; phylum Mollusca; class Cephalopoda; order Octopoda; family Octopodidae; genus Octopus; species Octopus bimaculoides. The sequence goes on along the minus strand of NC_069000.1, from coordinate 32,149,368 downwards.
AAAACCATGGATCTAGGTTAGAAACCAGCTCTTTAGGCAAACAATCTTGAAATAAGACTGAATAATATTTTCTACTCTAGGCACATGGCCCGAAATTTTGAGAGTGGGCCAATCGATTAGATCGAACCCAGTAGGCAACTGGTACTTTATCGACTCGAAAGGATGTAAGGCAAAGTCAACCTCGGCAGAATTTGAACTCAGAAGTTGAAGACAGACGAAATACTGCTAAGCATTTCGCCCCGCGTGCTAACGTTTCTGCCAGCTTTGAAATAAGACTGAATAACATACATATGTATGCGTTTATGTATACAATATGTATGTGTATGTGTGAATATATGCATGCATAACCTGTCTCAGCATCGGGTATATGTATTTGATAATTTTTGCTGTATTATTACTACGTTAATGCTAATTTCATTTGCAATGCATGAATATATCTCAATATATCTCTATATGAGCTGGAGCAGACCACATTTATATATATGCATTGTTAGATATAATAAAAGGAATCAACATATACTTCTCTACCAAAAAGCTGTAAATATCTCAAGGGAAAAAGAACGAGAAAGAAACAAAGAAAACATGTAAAAAGCTATGTTATAAGATCAAATACCACCGAGGTCGACTTTGCCTTTCATCCTCTCGGGGTCGATAAAATAAGTACCAGCTGAGCATTGGGGGCCATTGAATCGACTTGCCACCCAACCCCAAAACTGCTGGCATCGTTCCAAAACTTGGAACCGATATTGTAATAAGAATGAAGGCGGGAAGCTAGCAGAATCATTGCCGCGCCGGGCAAAATGCTTAGCGGCATTTGGTCCGTCTTCACGTTCTGAGTTCAAATTCCATCGAGGCCGACTTTGCCTTTCATATTTTTGGGGTCGATAAAATAAGTACGAATTGATCACTGGGGTTGATGTTATTGATTTAAATCTTTCCCCAAAATCTGAAACCAATATTAACTATACTAGGCGTCATAAACTATAAATAACGTTGGCCTTTATCAAACATTTCAATGTGGATATCGTGTTACTGTACATGATAACACAGACGTTTTAAACTTATTTCATAACTATACGATGTATACTCATTGATTCAAGTAGAATAAAGCTTATGCATTTTATATCAATTATTGTTTACTTATTGCCTGGGGAAAATGACTTAGGGACCGCCCAAATGGATATTGATAAAGCACAGATATTAGAGGCTTGTAATCAGTGCGTTGCGTCTTTGCTCCTTCAGCGTACGTAGTATGAATCGGTCATAGTACATGCAGTCTTTTCTGTGGTACGTAGCTGAATCATGCACAGGGTATGTACGTGTATGCCTGTATGTATAGTGTGTGTATGTGTGTGTGTGCGTGTGTGTGGATGTGTGTGTGAGTATGTGTTTGTAATATACAAGATGAAATATATTTTCAACGAGCTACGTTTCTGTATGAAGCCTACGAAACTTTGAGTCGTATAGGGCTGAATCAAACCGTAATAATAATAATAATAATAATAATAATAATAATAATAATAATAATAATAATAATAATAACATAATAATAACAATAATAATAATAATAATCGATGATGCCTTCGGGTTTGTGGTCGTACCATATCATTTTCGATGATGCCTTCATAGAAAATGATAATGCAAAGATCATGTGGGATTTTATGATTCAGTGCGACCATGAGAAATAGAAAAGGAAGCCAGACGTAGTTTTAATTGTGAACGAGAGCAAACTATGCTGTATGCCCAGCCCAGCTGACAACACGGTACGCGATAAGGAAGAAAGAAATGTCGATAGATATGACAGGTTAGCTTGGGAGGTATAAGCAGTTGAGGTCAATGGAAAAGGTGGTAGTATTACTAATAATTGTCAGAGCCCTGGGAACAGCGAGCAAAAATCTTGAGAAGTACATGGAACAAATAGGGGCTGCTATAAGGGTGGAGCATTTGAAGAAAACAGCACTGCTTGGAACCGCTCCAATACTGCGGAAGGTGCTCGAAAAATAAGGGATGTTGCCTTAGTTCACTGGTAGTGAACAGCTGACACCGTAGTACATCTCCAGCATTAGAAGCTGTGCAAAGACAATAAAAGAATAGTAATAATAAGTGCTGGATCCCTGGGAATTGTGAGTAAAATTCTTGTGAAGTACATGGAGCAAATAGGAGCTGCAATATGGGTGGAGTACTGGCAGAAAACAACGGTGCTTGGATATATATATATATGCGTGTCACTGTGTCTGAGCATGTGAGTGTGTATGTGTGTTTGCACGCGCATGCGTACTTATTCAATAAAAAAATATGACTTCCATCACGATGCAAATCTAATAAAGAATCGGTATTCTTATGCTGCATTAATTTTACTATTTTTGCCTGGAATCATTTTTGTTTTTACGTTTCATTTAGCTGAAATATGAAATATAAAACACGATACTTGAATAATGAACACGCTTTATTTGTATATACTTCACATCATCTTCAAAATCTTTTTTATTTGTATTATATGGAACGTATCATGCATTAAACATAATGTTATGAAAATACAGATACCCATTATTTTAAGTTCTGAAAACTGAAATAAACACTTTTATAACAGATTCATTGGAAATTATTTAAAAATGAATGCAAATACATATTTAAGAACCACAACATTTTTTTTACTCTAATATGTGTCATGTAGACAATGGGTCTACATGGCATTTGATGCAGTGAGGGTGTAGTTTTATATTGATCAATAATTTATACAAGAAAAACAAATATATTATCTGAATATATATTTCATATTTATCAAGCCATTGTTTGTGGTGACATATTGTAAATGTATAACGGTAGACTGTCGTAGTCCGAGAAAGGACGTTCTGTAATTCTTGCTGATCAAACCTGCTCAAATGACTTGTTTATAGTGATCAAATATTTCAGCTGTACGTCAGCGCGTTCCCTTCATCAAATCAACATTGCCTGAACAGGTGTGCGGTGTACTACACGTCGAGTGTCGAAGTGATCGTCGAGCAATGTGAGATGAAGTTGTTTTCTTACGAATACAAAGCTCTACTCGGTCCAGGAATTAAACCACGATCTCATGATCGGGAATGCAACACATAAGCCCCACTGTATGTTTTTCTAATTGAACTACTCATGGCGCACACGAAATATGTTGAGTGAATGTATAATTTGAATTTAACAGTTCACAGCAGATGTGTAACATGTAGAGTGAGTGTATAGCTTTTATAACAGCAATCTATAGCACAAATGAAACATGTAGAGAGTGTAAAATTGTATATATTCATAATCCATGGGACACACGAAATATTTCAAATCAGTTTATAATGTTATAATAACAGTCCACCCTGCATAAACGCGTAGTGAGTATATTATATATGTAATAATCAATGGTACGCAACAAAGATGTATGGGTGAGTGTATAATTTTAGATTTAACCATTCTTAGGTAATGTTATTGTTTTTCAATATTCCTATTTTCGGTGCCTACTTGCTGGAGAATCGTTATGACGCTGGGCAAAATGCTCTGCGGCATTTCGTCCAACATAAGTTCTGTGATCAAATACCACCGAGTTCGACCTTACCTTTCATTCTTTCGGGAGCAATAAAATAAGTGACTATTAGCTCCTTTCCTGAAACTGCTAGCCTTGTGTCAAAATTTGAAACCAATAATCCGTATTACATCACAATGAATTTGTTTTGACTTGGTGATTATGTATTGCATTTTCTGAACGATTCATAGTGCAACGAAGCTTGTAATGGTGGTGGAATAATGTGCGTAGTCTCTTTTGGAGGACTTACTGTTTCGCTGAATATTATAGGTCTTTGCTGTATGTGTTAAAATGCTAGAGCCATGGCCGTGTTGAAGTCACCAGCGACTTAATCGATCCAAAACCCCCGCAGATTAAGGTGAACGTCCGTCGCGTATTCGTTCAGTGTCCCCACAATGGTGAATCGGGGGGTTGAAACACGCGCAAGACAGATTCGTTAATCCGTGGAATCTATCAAGAAGATTGACTTACTGCTGTACTTCTTTTTTTAGGAAGAAAAGCAATCTGGTGATTATAGCGAAAGATTTTGAGCAGTGAACGCTGTTCAACAGAAATTTTCGTCTCAGGTCAGGCTCCCATAAACATGTACTGCTTAAACTATAACATGCATTTAGACAGGAAGTTGCTGCCCTCCAGTAAATTTTGTCAATAGTTGATATGAGTGTTAAAAACGGTGAGTCTAAATGGGCCTCCTCTTTCTGTGTATGCTGGTTGCGAGAATTCAGCGAGGCCAGTTTCCTTTGATAATCTTTTATTGTTTGCACTCTTTGTTGTTACTCTTTATTTGGGGATGCTTCCTTGTTTATATTTTATATTGTACACTATTATTGCTATTCATTATTTAATTAGCAATGTGTTCATTTGTTAGTGTTGATATCATTTTAAACGCTTAAACGATGTAACCCCCACCTTTGGTTCTATCTATCATTTTTCTTTGTATTTCACCTTAATGGACGTATGTAGCAAGCCATCTGAGTTACAATGCTGCCGAGGTCAGCTTTGCCTTTCGTCCCTATAGACCTAATAAAATTAGGCACCAGTCAAGTACTATTGTTGATAAAATCCACTTATAACCTCTATTCAAAACTGACTGTTGGTGCTTGTGCCTACCTCATATGCTATTTCATATCTTTTACAATTCAACAATATGATACCACCATAACATCCTTTTCTGATGTGGATTTGAACCATCAAACTGTCGATTTATGACGTCACATCCAATCAACCTATTCGTCTACTCATCTCCGTTCATGTTAATAAAAGGAAAAAAAACCACAACAAAAGAAAGACTAAATATACAAAAAACAATAGCAACAAAACCGTAGGCAATACTATGAACCGTAATATTCAAATATGACTTACGGTTGTCATTTTGAGAGAAAGTTGTGATCTAGGATCTGCAAGAGAGGGTTTCTTCCGAAGTCTTTGGAGAGGCTCCTTAAACAAATTTACGAGCTCCTTACGGAAACTCCTGCCACTTATGATATAGATGAAAAAATTTAAAAAGCTGTTAGTATAGGAGAGAAAATGTGTGATACGATAAATTGGTTTTAAAACATTGTTGGCATATATAGTAGTTCGGTCAGAAAACGTCATTATCATTCCTAATAGAGCAAATGGGAATGTGAAGACGACGAACATGATATTAATAGATAGAACTAGTCGTATGATGTTATCATTTTGTCCCTGTCGGTCAGAATGGATGTTACCCTGAGATGCCAAAAATCGCTTTCTTTTTGACAGTTGCTTTATAATGATACCGACACACACAAATAAAATTGCACATGGAATGAACGAGTAGACTGTATTAAAGATAATGTACTTTGTTAGATGATACCACTTGGGCTCTTCACTGATACAGTAGCTTTTCTTAGTGCCATTTCTCGATAAAGTTTCTGTGAAATTGTAATAAATTAAAGTTGGCATGTAAATTAGGATCAGAGCAGATGTCGTGATGAGGAGTATGACGATGTCTCGTAGCCACGTTCGGCTTCGTATGAAATCGCCACCCAGTGGAGATTTAATAGCACGCGCCCGTTGGACGGTTATTATTACAACGATCCATGAAGATAAGCTCAAAAATAATCTTTCAAAAAACGGCAAAACTTTACAGAAGAATATAGAGGTATTTCTCAAGGATAACTTGAAGACGAACGTTCGCCATTTGTCAAAGCAAGAGAGTAGCAAAATGCAAAAGTCACTTACTGCCAATGCAACCAAATAAAAGTTGATGCTTAGACGCCTCTGAGATTTGCGGCAAAGGATAATGATGCAGAAAAGATTAGCAACAAGACCAACAGGAAAGACGAAAAAGCCAAAATATTGAGCGAAAATGAAAATAAAAGAACTTAGTGACATACTTATTGGAATGTAGGCTCTACTTATGATAAAAGTAGAGGACGCTCTAAGTGGTCGATGGACATGGTAAAAGTTTTCAATCGAATCACTTAATTCCAGCCGTTCTATAAAAACGAAGGATACGTTGGATAATGTGGTCTTAGGACTACTGTATCATACAAAAAAGAAAATACGATGATAACGGTTGGAACACATTTGAACATAGGTCTGACTAGTCAGATTGCCCTTAGTCTAAAGAACAAATTTGCTACTACTACTACTACTACTACTACTACTACTACTACTACTACTACTACTGCTGCTGCTACTGCTGCTGCTGCTGCTACTAC
>NC_069000.1:32141441-32143127 GCF_001194135.2 Octopus bimaculoides | reverse complement strand
TACTACTACTACTACTACTACTACTACTACTACTACTACTACTACTGCTGCTGCTACTGCTGCTGCTGCTGCTACTACTACTACTGCTACTACTACTACTACTACTACTACTACTACTACTACTACTACTACTACTACTACTACTTTCAATGACTTCACTCGAGTATTTATTTTCTGTATTTTCGAAAATACATCACTCTAGCTTCATTTGCGACCCAGAGCCAACTAATCTAATTTGAGAGAATAACTTTCTCAACAAGGTTAAAGTTATTTGCAACAGAAACGAAGTTACGTAAGATATTTACTTCATGTTATACTATATTAAACCATTATTTTAGTAGGAGTGGAATGCAGTCTTTTTACTCCTGGCTCTTATTTCAAGGACTCGCCCTCCGCCATACAATGTTAACTCCTTAACATTTAACACTCATCCGTTTAGAGAGAAATGATACAGAATATTGTAAAGTTGTCTCGCAATTTTACGAAATGATGCCCCACACAATTCTACAATATTGATTCTTCCCATAGGAAAAGTGTAATTTGTTGACAAAGAAGAAAACGAGGGTGGCTTAAACTTTAATAGCAGTGATGCATTTGAAGTAAATTTAATCATTTAATCCATTGAATATAATGGATTTCCGAAAGAAATGAAAATGACGGTAGCATTGAGTCTAATATATTAACGATATTTGTTCATTTTCCCTATTTGGCAGAGAAGTATTTCAAACTAATGAAGAAAGGATGAAACTAAGTGTTTGCTGACAGTTTTTTCTAACTTGTGGTTGACCAGTGTATACAGAGGCTTGGCATACTTAAAATAGGTTTCAATCTATATCAAATCGCCCTTTAAAAATTTTTAAATTGGGAATAATACACTTTAGTTGAAAACTAGAAAAAAAAACATACCCCACAAAACATGGATTTATGACGATTGACTTGTCACCACGTAGAAATGTATGTATGAATGTATGTATGTATGTATGTATGTGTGTATGTATGTATGCAATTACTTTATATACCAATCCTCTGTTCTCATTAAGCTAAAGTAAGAACAATGATTAATAAGGCCATATCGTAGTAATCCTAAAATAAAACTGAGCCTCAGTCAAAAGTAAATTAAATCATAAATTAAAACATTGTACGAGAAAAAGATGCGACCAGTTTCAATTTGCCATGTTAATTTGTTTTAAATTCAATTTCAGTGAATATAGAGACGTAACTAAATATATCAAAAACTGTTCCACATTCAACCGATCCTACAATTGACACTGTTCCTCATATTACGAATAAATATCTTCCTTTACGTTATTTTAATTTCCGTATAAGAGTCACAAGAAACTTTTTTCAGATCAGAGTAAGTAAATTGCGTTGGATGTTTAGATGAATCCGTCAGTATCAAATCATCTTCTATTTGTACATCCGGATTCTGAATGCTGCCACGATACACTCTGAGACGACTTTCGACATGTTACGATACATATGGGCAGACCCAGATATATTTCCATTCCAATTCTGAAATATTTTCCTTCGAGCTTGTATGTTATTTCCTCTCCATTGGTCACAATAGGTAATAAATATCCATCACCCATCCACTTAGGCAGTTTCGATCCCACATTACGTTTATCATTTTCATGGATCTGTCGTTGCTTCATATACAGATATATATACATATGATTTCACTCTGTC
>NC_069000.1:32140064-32140823 GCF_001194135.2 Octopus bimaculoides | reverse complement strand
ATAAGAATGTATGTATATGTATATGTATATATAGCCACATACACACACACATATATATGTATATACACATATACACATGCACACATGTATGAGGGTGTATTAGAGTATTTATTATATTTATATTATATTATATATATATATAGAAAGGAAGGTGGAAAGTGGGCGAGGGAAAACATTGTCAATTGATTCCTTATTATCGATCTATTGCTATTCTAACAGTCGTGTTTTCTAGAACAGCCCGTAAACCGTTACAAAGACAAGCATTTCGTTGTTGCATACGCCCATTTCCTCATGTTTCGGTTTATTATCTATTTCAAAAAAATAATTCACTTTATTGTAATTGCAGTGTCGTTTTATTGAGTAATTATGCATATTAATGACTGCAATAACAAGGATCGCAACGAGAACAAGAGCAAGAACAACAACAACAACAGCAACAACAACAACAACAACAACAACAACAACAACAATAATAATAATAATAATAATAATAATAATAATAATAATAATAATGACGTGAAGAGAAATAGTTATTACTGAACCAGATATTAAAAGAAACGTCAATATATATATATATATATACAGTTTACCTTTGAAAATTATTCAGTATAATTTACATTATCGACGAAATAAAACAAATTAAAACGATTATCAAAGACTCGTAAAAGCGAAAAAGGTTAAGAGCAGATATCCATGAATGACGTTAAATAACTAGAAAACTAAAAAATACGATAAAGGAAACTGAGTTAGGAAAAGTAT
>NC_069000.1:32136861-32139647 GCF_001194135.2 Octopus bimaculoides | reverse complement strand
ATATATATATATATATATATATATATATATATATATATACTGTACATATATATATATATATATGTGTGTGTGTGTGTGTTTGTGCACGCGTGTGTGTGAGCATGTGTGTGTATATATGTATGTATGCATGTATACACACACGCACACATAGATACATTCATATATATATATATAGATATAAAAACACATCAAAACAAATCTTTGGCTATAAATGACCTAGTAACAACAGAAACTATATAATTATGAATCTGAAGAAAACGAATGAAAATCTATTTCCCAGATAGAGGAGTGTGAATATTATAGGAAATCTATTTTATGCACATGAGAATCTCTATGCATTATTAGTATATTGTGAAGAAACTGTACATTACATCCGGTTTTGTTCTGATAACAATAAATCCCTCATAATCCATTTTAAAATTTGTCTTTTATGTTTTTTAAATCTTGTTTATTCCATAAAAACTAATAGCGGAAATGGGATAGTTTTTGACCTGTCACAAATAGTGCTAGAAGAAATTGGATCGTTTTCACTTTTGCTTTGTTTTTCTTTGTGTCTACTTCTGGCTGTTTGTCTGTCTGTCTGTTTGTCTGTCTGTCTGTTTGTCTGTCTGTCTGTTTGTCTGTCTCTTTCTCTCTTACCCTCTCACCCCCCTCTCTCCCCAAGATTTTTCTGTGTCATCTAACAACCTACCTACACAAGTTAAGTTACAATTAACGCATCTCACGTAACAGTTAAGTTCCCATTAAACCAGCTCAATTAACACAGGTAAACATTAAAGATATCAGTCTGAATATATTATTTCTTTATTGGCCACAGAGGGCTAAACTTAGAGGGGACAAACAAGGACAGATAAAGGGATTAAGTCGATTACATCGACCCCAGTGCGTAACTGGTACTTATTTAATCGACCCCGAAAGGATGAAAGGTAAAGTTGACCTCAGCGCATTTTGAACTCAGAATGTGATCACATATAGATGCAAATCTTGAAATAATGTTGTATTGGACGGTAAGATGGTGAAATGAAATCTTCTGGGTAAAAAGGAGCTAAATTAGAGTATATAGAGGAACTCTGAACCCGATTTGGTTGTGGTTTATATTGTATATGAATGCTGTTTATGTAGAAATGTTTTTGATGTGAACAAGCAAATACTCAATTTCGATTCTTATTGAAATAATCTCAAATTCACTTTAGATCTGATATTCGTATCTCAAAATCCAAGGCCTTCTGAATCCCTATGTAAGATAATAATAATCTCAAATTTGGCAAAGGGCCAGTAGTTTTTTAGGAGAGGGGCAAGTCGATGCATCGGCTCCAAGTACTTGAATGATACTTATTCTAACGACTCCGAAATGATGAACGACGTTGCGGCCATTTGAACTCAGAGCGTAAAGACGGACGAAATTCCGCTAAGCATTTTACCCAGTGTGCTAACGGTTCTGCCAGCTCACCGCTTTAACCATGTAAGATAATAATGATAGTTCATGTGTAGTGGGGGAAGAGTCTGATTCCTTAAAATGGTTATGAGGTTCTTTATGCCATTACCATGTCATGAACAGCATGAAAGTTGCAGCATCCACTTACACTTGGTTCTGCATGTCTAGCAAATCCATGTGCACAGTATGTACGCTACTCTTCACACATCTTTAATATTGAAATCCTTACAAGTTGCGCTTCTAGAATTCATTGAATAAAACGATGTTAACATTGTGAACTTCGGAGGCAGCTCAAAGTTAAACTAGTGAGAGCCGACATGTCTATATGATTAACAAGTTTGCATCACGCCCCCAAAAAATAAAGAAATAAAAAAAAAATCAAACTAAACAAACATGCAAAACAGAGCATGACTTCGGATTTGATTCAACAGGCATGGCATCTTGCGAATGTGATTACTACAATATAACCAAGTAGGTAAACAAAGCTAGGAGTAGCATACGGTAGACAGAAACACCGCTGCCGAGTATATCATTTGGAGTGGTTATTTGTTGTTTGACAATATATTTTACGAATTTAGCTGGTCTCTAAGAACATTTTAAACTTCAAACAGGAATACTAATGTAAGAAACACGTTATATTATGTGACTGTTTTCGTATTTCATTTTGCCCCTGCGACTTCAAAATTATGACTTCTCGAAATAAATTTTACATGCATCTTCCATAAAACTCAATGTTTTCAATATCATAACACCAGTATCATAAATTAATGCTGTTACTGAACATTAATATCCGGCATTAATATACGGCAAAAATAAAGCACCATACAGGTAGAATTTATGAATATATAAAGCAGGTGAAGCTCTACATAGCAGCGTGCACTTACAGGCTGCTATTTCTAGCAATCATCGTACTTCGTGTACACCCGATTTAATTATTTATCATTGTACCTATATGGTGCTTTATTCTTCCTGGATATTAATGTTATTTTAATAATAATTATATTTTCATGCAGATTTTTTCACTGATCTTCGTTCTTATTATGACTGCTGCTATTAGCTGATTAGTATACTAAGCAGGGAGAGATATAGTGGATATTTTAGAATTTGGTCGTCCACGGTAGACTCAACTGAAGATAACCAATCAGATTCGGGCTCACGCACATGATCTAAAGAGTTTGAAGCTGCAGTATTGAGTTACCCTTTATTCCTCTAACGGTCTCCGTACAGGTAAGACAGAATTTTCTTATATTCATCTCCCGCACACATCTCTACAAGCACCATACACTTAGCGCCTGCTATTCCTAGCAATGATCGTTCTTCGTGTACACCTGCTTTATATATATATATATAT
>NC_069000.1:32133073-32136012 GCF_001194135.2 Octopus bimaculoides | reverse complement strand
AGAGAGAGGGGGAATTGAGATACCAACATTTAAATGACATGGATTTTAAAAGTCTTTCTTCTAAAATGGCTTCCCTTCATTATTTTGCAATGCGTGAAAAAAATAAGCGGGGGAAATGCCGACAAAAATGGACAAATTCAAATAGTTATTTCCAAAAGCTTTTTTTTTTCCAGTTTTCAGGAAGAGTATGTGCAGTGCAATGAGTATTATTTATAGCATTCTTTACTTCGAAGAAAACATATGTTTTACACAAATGTTCACTACTTTTCCAAAACTATATCAGCGAAGTAAAGTCCTTCTCTAAACGTAGTAAAATCTATAAGATATTCAGGTCACTATTTCAGAAAATTATCAGTTCTCTTCGAGTATATACAAGACAAATTTAGGCGGGACAAAATGAGTAAGACTGAACAAGTTAGATATACCCTGCCAGTTCTCCAGAATTAAATTTGGGAAACAGAGTCATCAGAAATGCAACAAAATTTAAACTATATTGGTCAAATGAAAAAGGATAATGGGAAAACAGCACATGTGATGAATTTAATGAAACTCAACTAAATTTAAAAACTTAACATAAAATATTCTTTATAGGTTCTTTACTACAGTTTCTTCACCAAAAATTATCCAGATATATAGGCGCAGGAGTGGCTGTGTGGTAAGTAGCTTACCAACCACATGGTTCCGGGTTCAGTCCAACTGCGTGGGCAAGTGTCGTCTTCTATAGCCTCGGGCCGACCAAAGCCTTGTGAGTGGATTTGGTAGACGGAAACTAAAAGAAGCCCGTCTTATATATGTATATGTATATATATATATGTGTTTGTGTGTCTGTGTTTGTCCCCCCCCAACATCGCTCGGCAACCGATGCTGGTGTGTTTAAGTCCCCGTAACTTAACGATTCGGCAAAAGAGACCGATAGAATAAGTACTAGGCTTAAAAAAGAATAAGTCCTAGGGTCGATTTGCTCGATTAAAGGTGGTGTTCCAGCATGGCCGCAGTAAAATGACTGAAACGATGAAAAGAGTAAAAGAGAGAGTATATTTTATTAGCTACTGCAACTACAATCGGGTCAAATTTGAGGACAACTATTTTGAAAATAGTACCTGTCTTTCAACAACAACTATGTAAACTATACTAATCAAGTTTTACCCCAAACTACGTAATATATACTGAGCAAATTTTACTCACAAAAATGATGAAATGGTACAAAATTAGAGTAACAGGTAATCAGAAATTATTCATTTTAATCCAATTACCAATTTTGCCCCACTTCCATATAGTAATTCCAAGTGTTAGACAGAATGACAAAAAATATATGAGAAAATAAGAAATTAAAAACGTTCGATTTAATGAAACATTTGAATATATATGCAATAATTCTAAAGCTGAAAAAAGAATGCTTTTAGCTGTTGAGAGATGTGATTTCATAATTACAACTAACTTCAAAAGTTTTCTGTACTTACTTGCTTCATAAACAAGACTAGTTTTCGAAACTTCACTGAAATAAGTTTTAAAGTAGAAATGTGTGTATGTATGTGTGTGTGTGTGTGTGTGTGTGTGTGTGTGTGTGTGTATTATCGACCACACCTGTGCATGCACAAATATGTGTTCTTTTATTCTTTTAAACGCTTCAGGCCAAAGGCTGTGAACATACTAGAGCACCGCCAAATATTTACCTTTTCATTTGTCTGTATTTCGAAGGGTAGGAATATATGAGATCATTTCGAAAATTGAAATGTAGCTCCCATGAAGTTTGATAATGCTGTTTATTTATTTATTTATTTAATCATTTATTTAGTTATTTGTTCATTTGTCAGGTGACAAATGGACGGGTAGTTTAAACTTTAGTTTTTGAATTGGCCTCTCATATTACACTGGAGAAATTTAGAAAGTGTTTATTACCAGGCATTGAAACTGTAGATTGTTAGACTGGTGCCGAAGCATTAAATGATTATTCTAGAAAGCATAATACCTTATATTTACCCGTGTCATGTTGTAGACTGGCTCTTAACTGAGTATTCATATGCTAATTATATTAATTAATAGGTTAAATGTGTCGCCTTATACCACCAAAATACTTTCCAAATAGCATATGTATCTATAGGAAATATTTAGGTTTACGCGTTGTATTTCAGGTAAATACATCTGGATGATATTTCAAGAAGTCGGAGCTACGTCCAAGGTCGTATATTCATATATATATGTGTGTGTGTGAGTGGTTAAGCGTGCATGTGTACGTATTTAAATATATACAGTAAGATATGCATACATATAGGTTTGATTTGATTCTCTGGCAGAAAAAAATTCTAATAGAAAATGTAGATATTGTAAATAAATGTGAAAATTATTCATGGTGAATAAATAATACCAAGCATTTTTCCAATCTCCTGTTTTCATATATAATTACTCTGCCAAAAGTATTTCCCAGAATTTTCAATCATTTTACATATCTCAAACAAATATAACATCTACATACACTTTTGAAATATTGGAGTAAGCAGATGTGCTTCAAGAAGACACAGCTTGAATTTCAGCCCTATCTCCATAAATGATATATATGTATGTATGTATGTATGTATGTATAAAATATATATTTACACCTCACCCCCCACATATATATATATATATATATATTTATACATATATACTTATTGATATTGTATTTTGGCTTCTCTCTCTCTCTCACAAACGCACACAGGCACACAAACATACAGAGGCACACAAACGGTATAACTTACTTCTGATAGCGTCAAACAAGAATAAAATTTTTAACGCAGTATTATATATCTCAACGTTTCCTGCTTTTCTTCTTGTGTATCTTTTTATTTATTTCCATAAATTAGGTAATTTTGCTTGACAAAAACTATAAAATGAATATATCCTTTAAAGGATATATCGCTGATTCAATGAAATGAGAAGACATTCGAAAACATCAGACCGCT
>NC_069000.1:32128882-32132790 GCF_001194135.2 Octopus bimaculoides | reverse complement strand
TATATATATATATATATGTATATAGATAGATAGATAGATAGATAGATAGATATATTATATATATACACACACACACATATATACACATATATACACATATGCACACACATATATATGTGTGTGTATATGTATATATATATATTTATACATATATATACGTGTGTGCGCGTGCGTGCGTGTGTGTGTTGATACATAGCTTTGAATAATCAATATCGGCTTGATAAAATCTCTTTGAGAGAATCATGCCTAAGTATTAATTCGTTATTGTTTTGCTTCATTCAAATACTTATTCGCATCGTGTTTCATTATTTTCTCCCCTTACTAAAGTGGCTTTGCCTCTTCTAACATTTCCTTTCAATGCCCTTTAGAGATTCTTATCTATAAACTTCAAATACTTATTGTTAACAATTGTTTTAAACCTAGTGTTGCTATCGTATTACAAACATGGCATGGAGTTCTAGAATTAAACCTCAAATTAGATTCATCCTGGTTTGGTTTTAAGAATATTACTGTTTTTTCGATAACATTATTTAAAATAAAGTGGCGAGCTGGCAAAAGCGTTAGCATGCCGAGCGAAATGCTTAGCGGTATTTCGTCTGCTTTTACGTTCTGAGTTCAAATTCCGCCGCGGTCGACTTTGCCTTTCATCCTTTCGAGGTCGATAAATTAAGTACCAGTTACGCACTGGGGTCGATGTAATCGACCTAATACCTTTGTCTGTCCTTGTTTGTCCCATCTATGTTTTGCCTCTTGTGGGCAATAAAGAAATACGAAATGTTAGCATGCCGTGCAAAATGCTTGACGGTATTTCGTCTGTCTTAATGTTTTGTGTTCAAATTCCGCCGAGGTCGACTTTGCCTTTCATCCTTTCGGGGTCGATAAATTAAGTTCCAGTTGCGCACTGAGATCGATCTAATCGATTGGCCCCTTCCCCCCCCAAATTTCGGTGTTTGTGCCTAGAGTAGAAAAGAATGAAGTTATTAAAATTATCAGGATGTAGGAAAAATGAATTCGTAGCTCTTAGTATTATTCGGATATGACCCAATTTGAAATTTGAAAACCCATACTTCATCTTCGAAAGAATGACTAGAGGTGAGAAAAATGCAGACTAGTCACGTACTTCATTTGATCATATCGATTACTATAACCTTTGTCACAAAATACGAATCTTTGTGATTGTTAGAAATAAGTAGTTTAATTAGGTCTATGGATAATAATATTGATGCAATATTGAACGTAATACAATGCATTCAGTTCTAATCTAAATGAACTTTTTATAAACCAGCTGAAATTACCTTTTTCATCGACTATCCAACATTTATCACTAACCGAGGTTTTATGCCTATATTAGAAGTGACATTTCATTGGAACATCAGTGAATTACAATAGTATCATTATAGCAGAATTAGTAATACAGCTTTACTATCTGGGTTCAAAACTAACTACGTTTTGACAGTAAATCCCACCTTTCACTCTGCTTTCACCCTTAAAATATTGGTATTCAGCTAGTACCGAAGCACTTGTAAAAGACCAATGAAATATCAGTCTTTTACTTGTAAACTTTGGTACCTGAAATATACCAGCAAATTACCAGATTTACTGCCACTTCGGTGAATGTAATACCTGGACAATACTGACTTCATTGGTGTCATCTTCGATGACTGCAGTCTTGGATCTCGATGAGAAATTAGTTTAGTCTATGTGACGAACAACTGTTTCGTAATATTGTTATGTTTATGCACTCAGGTATCATTCACCCTTGTAAAAGAAGAGCAATCGCATAAAACTGGAGTAGAAACATTGATACGATACGATAAAGAATCACAAAATGTAAATTCGTAAAATATTAAATATTAGTACGTAACCTGATGTTTGTCCCTAATTAGCATTCCTGCCATTTTGTAATGAATGGAAACAAATATGAATTATGAATTCAGAGAAATTGTTTATCTGAGATATGAAACTGCAATGCAAAGCAGGTTTATTGTAATAATACTAATGTGAGCAGGTTTATTACAGTATAGACAATATAATATTGTATCAACCCAAACAGTTTTTTATTGTAAATACGTATTACTTATTGCTTTATTCTACGAAAAATAGCGTCGTAATGATTACTGGATGTTGACGGTGAATGTAATAATTAATTGTCTGTGAAATATGAGCCAAAATATGCCTCTGGAGTTCTCATTCGAAAAAAAAACAGGTTTATCGGGTTTTATTACATATGTTTAGATCTATGGCCGAAGTACCGACAAAGTGACTCCGTGGAAAAAATGCTGCTTCTCAAACACATGACTCCGAATTCAGTCTCACTGCGTGGCAACTGAAACAAGTTGCCAACCAAAGACTTCTGAGTAGACGTGGTAGTGATAGACGGAAATTGAAAGAAGCCAGTTGTATACATATTTAAACAAAGGGGGGTTGCTTGTGTGTGAGCGTGAGTGTGATTTTGGTTCAGGTTTGTTTACAACCTCAACTCAGCAGTTTTGAAAAAGAAACCGATAGAATAAGTACCAGTGTTTTAAAAATGAACTGGGTGCGATTCGTTCGATCTGGACCTCTTCAAGAATCGAATAACTGAAACAAATCAAAGATAAAAGATAAAAGGAATTTAAATCTTCCAAAATTTGGTAAGAAATGAAATACGATGGATTTGATAACAGAGCGTAAAGCAATGAGTGTAAAGGATGCATTAGTCTCATCAAATGGGACGAGTTCCTGTGAGTTTCTAATCCAAAGCTAGAGAGTCGCGACTGCTAAGCCTATGGATTTACAAATAACATGCTGAGAGAATAACTGTCCGTGTTTTATCATCGAAATCATCGAAATCAAATTAGGACCTTTACTTGACGGTAGTTAACTGTTTTACACCGTGTTAAACCCTGCAAAACGTAGTAACATCACAAATTTCAGTTGCTGATATTTAAGAACGGATAAGATAGATCACATAAATAACACACACGAGGTTAGATAAATAAGATGATATAAATAAAATAGATATGGTAAATAAGATGATATAAATAAAATAGATATAGAACTGAGATAAATTCAGCTGTATAAGAGAGGATAAATAGTAAGAAAATATAGATAGTAGAAAAGAAGTTTGATAACATAACCCAAACGAGTTAGTCATAATTTAGACATGGTTAATAATAGAGGCATGATAGATAAGATAATATTCTATAGATATGATAGATGACATAAAATGTATTAGAGAGGAGAGATATGGTACTATAGCTAAGGAATATAAGATAAGGTAGGTATGATGACATAAGTTTCAACAGATAAAATACAATAGATAAAGCGTATAAAACAGAAAATCGAAGTGATAGAATAAAATCGATAGTATAGGCAACATCACCGAGGCAGAAAAAAATGAGATTTCTAAGGCAGATAAAATAGATATATAAAATAAATATAGGACAGAAAACATAGATATGACAGATAGAATTGGCTACATAGAGAAATAGAAATAGCTGAAATAGAAAAAAATCTTTAAGATGAATCTACTATAGAAGACAAATAAAATAAGTTTGCATGAAATAGATAACAGAATTATGTTTAAAGAGACGTAAGATCAATAAGCATAGAAAGTATAAAAGAAGATAGGTACTATCGAGCGGATCGAAGAGAAGATACGAAAGATTGTGAATTCACGGTGGTGTGAATTCCATTAAGGCGTGATATATTCACTACTCTTTAAAAGAGTTGAATAATTTTTATCCGACATTTAATCTACTTGGCTTAATGCACACACACACACAAACACACACACACACACACGCACACACACACACACACACACACACACACACTCACACACACACACAAAGGAGTGGCTATGTAGTAAGTAGCTTGCTATAGGCGCAGGAGTAGGTATGTGACAAGTAGCTTGGTTACCGACC
>NC_069000.1:32122428-32124912 GCF_001194135.2 Octopus bimaculoides | reverse complement strand
TATATATATATATATATATATATATATATATATGTATACATACATACCTGCATACATACATACACACACACATAATAGTAAGGGAAATTATTACTTGGATTAATATATCATGAAATTCTGTACGAGGAGCTGGACGTTGGTGTAAGACGACTACTAACAGTCTTAAGCGAGTCTTTGAACGATTGTTTGGTATTGACCTTTCGGCACATATTAGTGAATTCCCGACGAAAACTGCTGCCGCTGGCGATATAGACAAAGAAGTTTAAGACGCTGTTTGTATAGGAAAACAGATGCACAAAAGTGTATATTGGAACGAGATCTTTATGGAATTCAGTAGTTTTATCAGTAAATGTTATTAACATTCCAGTTAGAGAAAATGGTACAGTAAACACAAAGAACAAAATATTGATCGATAAAATTAATCCCATGTTTCTGTTGTTTTGATTGATGTGGTCGTCATGAATCTGTGATTGTGATGTCAAAAACTTTCTTCTCTCCAAGAGATGCTTCACAATAAAATATACACATACGGTACACACTATCTGCGGAATAAAACAGAACATGCAATAGAATATTACATACTTTACACGTTCGTAGATTTCTGGTTCAATTTCGTGACATATAGTTTTTGAAGTTTCATTGTTAGCGATGATTCTTTCGGTGAATTTGTAATAAAACAGTACTGGCGAATAAACTAGTCCTATAACAAATATGGCAATAAAAAGTACGCAGAAGTTCTTCACTTTCTTCCGATTTCGTGTGAAGTTGTGACCCAGAGGAGATGAAACCGCAATTGCTCGTTCTGTTGTTATTATTGCAATGATCCACGAAGAGAGAGATAAAAAGGTTTTATCGGAGAACGGCAACGCTTTACAGAGGAAAATCGAAGTGTTTCTGATGCGTATATTGTAGACGAATCGTAACCATTTGTCCACCAAACAAATCGACAGCACAAATACGTCACTAACTGATAAAGCAGTAAGGTAAAAATTGATGGTCATACGTCGCTGCGTTTTCTGTGATAGAATCAAAATGGAAAATATGTTCGATATAATTCCAATTGGAAGTACAATGTAACCATAGTAAAGAAGAATCTGGGGTAAAATTTGGTTAAATGACATCTTGAGACTAAAAAATAATTACATTGGAGTCAAGTGAAATTAATTCACAGTCAGGTGTCAGACAGTCTTTCCATGAAAGTGATTGCTGCATAATTTCTTGTCTTAACATCAACGTGTACTCTCTCTGTCACTCTCTCCCCCATTTTCACTCTTAGTCTCTCCTATGCTCTGTGGACACGTCAGTTTTCTCCTCCTCTTACTCCATGTACCTCTGTGTCTCTTTTTCCGTCACCCTCTCATTTATTATTATTATTTTTTCTCCTCTCTGTTTATTTTTCTCTCGAACTGTCACATCCCACACTTGTTTAAAAAACGAATGGATTAATTGTAGTGTTAGAGTGGTGGAGTAAATCAATTGAAACCGTGGCAGTTCTAAGTTTAAATATGTTTGATTTCTACTCTACTTCCCGTTGTATTTTGACGAAATAAATATCAGTAATATAAATTAGCCTATATCACACGCGAGTTAAAAATTGTATTCGAGAAGTCAAAATTAATATATCTCTTTTGGAGAAAACGGCCCTGCGGGAATTTTCTTACTCCGTCTTCGGATATTGATAACCATTATATATACGAATGGGAGTTGAAACCTTTCTGGCTTTGGGTATTAGAAATACAGGAGGTTCTGTTAATTGTGATTTTATGCCACAAATTCACCTCCCAGATTCAGATATATATTGCAGCGGTTCTTTCGTTTTCTAAGCCTCCAACCAGGCCTTTCTCGATACTCTTAAAGCCAATAACTTTTCAGCACTCTGTCATGTATATGTGTGTGTGTGTGTGTGTGTGTGTGTGTGTTAAATTAAATGAGACAACAATGCCAAGACACTATGAAATTTCTAGGACATTTATAAAGAAAAGGGTAGTCTCACAACTACATCAGGGATATGAGGGATATCCCTTCATCAGAGACGATATGAGTTAAATAAAGGGAAATAGTAGAGTTCAATATGAGAAGTTATTTTAGAAATAGAGAGATATAGCAAGTATAGATGAAAATATACATATATCCGAACCGAGCAACGGTGGCCTAAATATCTTCCCTTAGAAGTCATTTTACATTAATATATATATATATCTGCTCTCTCCTCCGTTCATTTGCTGATGTGGATGTTATTCACATTCACGAAATGGTAAGAAATGTGGAGCAGGGTTAACCTGCTATTATTTACTTGCAAACACATGTATACAAACATGAACACATAAGTATGTATGCATGCATGTATGTATGTATATATGTGTGTGTGAATGTATGTATGTATGTGAGTATGCGTGTGAGTATGTGTCTATATCTTGTGTAGCAAAAGTTCGTTTTTGCAAAAAATTAAAATAGGCCTAACTTATTCTTTGTATACATATATAT
>NC_069000.1:32108279-32118279 GCF_001194135.2 Octopus bimaculoides | reverse complement strand
TCTGTATGATAAAAGAAGTAATTTCTTGGTGTATGTATGCTTTGTTCATGCTTGCGTCACGGTGTCCGTCTGCTGGTACTGCTCCTGTGTGGCCTTTTGTACGACACGATTGTTTTCTTAGTTTTTGCCCTCAACTGCAGCATCTAGCCCACTCCATTCACCAGGTGGATAAGGTCTGGGATCATTTCCGCATCCCCTTGTTTGGTCTGGAAGAAGATCTCCACTGTGGTCCCAAACTACCACCCTGTCTTCATTCCTTTTATATCACAAAGGGTGTCTCTGCTCTCCAAAACTACACAGCCATCAACCATCAGTAGACCAGCCCAGAACGAACACTGTCAGTCCTAATACGAACTGTCATTTTCTCTAAGTGTTTTGAGTAGAGCGTGAGTAGTAGTAATAATAATAATGGTTTGAAATTTTGGCAGAAGGCCAGCATGTTTGTGAGACAGGCTAAGTTAATTACACCAACCCCAGTCCTCAAATGAAACTTATCTTATCGTCCCTGAAA
The DNA here is from genome assembly GCF_001194135.2 of Octopus bimaculoides. NCBI lineage: Eukaryota > Metazoa > Mollusca > Cephalopoda > Octopoda > Octopodidae > Octopus > Octopus bimaculoides. The sequence continues at coordinate 32,117,768 of NC_069000.1, read as the reverse complement.
TTATGACAGGCAAAGCGGACCTCGGTGTAATTTGAAATCAGAACGTAATCACGGACGAAATACCACTAAGTATATCGCTCGGCGTGCTAACGATTTTGCCAGCTCGCCGCCTTCGTGATGATAGATATTGCAATCTCTTCAGACCAAAATATTGCCCGAAAAGGAGAGAAGAAAATGCCAAAGTACAAAGATCTCGAAACTGAAGTATTCAAGTTGTAATGAAGATAAAAACAATTTGCGTAATAATTAGCACATTGACTATGACGAAAAACAAAATTAAAAGAAAAAAACTTGAGCACGAAAACGTAGAAGTGGTACCTGGAATCTCAACATTATCCGAAATATAGCCCTCCTACGAACAGCCCAGATACTACGCAATTCATTAATAAAACTCAAATAAAACAATCGACAGACACAAGGCTCGCACTATATAATAAATACCTAATAAAATAAACACACACAATGTGTGCTCCACAGGACGGATACTCAACAAAAGAACACAACCCGTATTATACACACAGCACACAATACAAAATCTAATACAACAAAAGACTCAAAACAAACCCATAAACAAAGCAGATTGATGCAATACAGTACTAGGAAGAAATTGCACTCCCCAAACATAATTAAAAAAAAAACAGTAAAGCACAATGTTGCATATAGCTCAACATCACAGAGCTGTGGTAGGTAATGCAGTAGAAAATTGCCTGAAATTATCAAATGCCAGATAATAATAATAATAATAATAATAATAATAATAATAATAATAATAATAATAATAATAATAATAATAATAATAATAATAATAATAATAGGAGCTGCACAAATTCTTCGCAATTGCTTGGAAATGTAAGAATCCTTCGTAATTGCATGGAGATGCAAGATTCCTTCGCAGGGTTCTTGAAGCATAACCAGTAAACAAATGTCACCTTAGTCTGGTGGCTGTGGACAGCTGACACTTTCCATCATATCCAGTAAAATAAGCTGAGTTTTCATATAATAATAATAACAACAATAATAATAGTTTAGAACAACAACTTTGATGAGAAACAGTCAACGGGAAACCATTACAAAAGAAAATGCAAAAAAAAAAAAAGGAAAAAGAAAATGTTAAAAAATTAACTCACATAACAAATTTCATCCAAGTTTCCGAATAGATAACGAGGCTCTGCAAACATCAGATGACCTTCGACCTGGCACTTTTTCAAGGGTTCCATGAAGCACTGCAACGATTAAAGATATTAATTGTAATAGTTAAAATGTACAAACTATTTTTGCTAACCAACATGAGATTTGTAACTAATATTAGTGTTTATTTCGTTTGATCTCTCTCTCTCTCTCTCTTATCTACGTGTATATATGTATATATATATATATTCTTTAGTAGTGTATTAAGACTACCATTCGTTGAGAAAAATATCTTATCTTAATTTTCCAGCTGTGTCCATTTGTTAAGGTATTAAGATATTTTTCTTAATATGAAACCAATGGTAGCTTTAATACACAAAGAAATTTTATCTGCCAATGCGATGTTGACCACTCATTCTCATCGTTAGACAGTTACATATATATATATATATATATATATATAGCTCTCTAAATACACTAGAGTAGTCTTGCCTGACAAAAAGTGACGTCTGATTCAACTGGATTCGCTAGATATATTTTCTCAATCTTTTTGTTTCAGCCTTCAATAATTCAATATATTCCACTAACTTTTCCTAGATAAACAGGCCCCTGCCTTTACCAGATCATATTCTACTGTATAATTAAAACCGGGAAGAACTATGTCATCTGTTTTTTTTTTTACATCTGTTTCGTAAACGGAAACTGAGCACATAATTTTAATGTTGCTACGCAAATCTTTAGATGTAATTATGCTTTTAAAGTAGAAGTCAAACCACTTTTAGATATCATAACTGTTGCTTCTAGCAGGGTGATAGATCACTCCTGCATCACGCTGCATCACAAAGTGATGGCAAACGAATTATAAAAAGGTACTTATTGAAAATGAAGACACTATCAATCGAACATGTAATATAGTGGCACCTATTTACAATTTTTGCGTTTAGTTCCAGTTAGCCCTGATCGAACAGATCTATAATCAAACGCATTCCATACATACCTATTGCATCCTTCTCCTATTCTCTGTATATCTTTGTCTACCCCTATATATCATTCGATTTTTAAAGAAAGTATGATGCGACTTTATGTCAATACGCTACTTCTATTAAGTGAAGTCACTACTTGGTGATATGTAAATATATGTAATAGTGTGAAATTGTGTCGATTCACAAAAAGTGACACAAAATGCATGAAGAAAACGCATATCTAGAAAGATGAAAGGGGAGGCTTTCAGTCCATCAAACACACAAACTAAATAGGAAAAAAATATTTTTCTGTGAGGATTTTAGCATATTGGCTTTTGAAAATTGATGAAAGAGTCACAACGAAACTGATGGAAAAGTATTTTACGACAATAAATATTCATGAAGAAAAGAAATGTTGATGATCAATGAAGCACACACATTATATAAAAGAGCGCACATATTTTTTATGGTTATCTAAATGTTAAATATATATGGGAATTTTGTAAATCTTTTATGAATAGGGGGTGATCAAAATGTAAGGAAAATGAATGTAATAAAATACGAAAAAGGATGCTGACAAATTGTAACGTGTTAGTTTACATACGTGTACATACGTGTTTTAAAACCATAAGATGATCGACTAAGAATATAACTTCACTCTTGAAAAGTTCCCATACTGCTTCTCTGCGTTTCAGCTCCTTGCACGATAGCCGTAATGGATCTGCATCTGTGTCTGGAGACGCGATCAGATCAGACCAATGAAGATTCTAGAATAAATGAATTTATCAAATTAATCAATATAAAAATATACAAACACACATTTCAACATAGATATCAATGTAATAATATATTTGTTTACTTTTAGACTTCGAACTAATTCAATTCATAAAATCAGTTATAAGCGATAATTTATTTGTATTTAGCTTTATTTTTGAGGCAAACCGCTTATTACACTACAGGATGCTATTTCGTGATAAGGCGATTTTTTCCAAACAAGAAATTAAAGTGATTACCGCAAACCAATGTGTAATTTCTTTATGTTAAAATGCGGCGGCAGTTTTCTCAAAACCGAAAGTTATATATAATCAAGATGTATTCTTTACAACAAGATGAGCGTGAGATATTTGGCTATCTTGGTTATGAACACGTTACAGTAAACTACATAAAATTTTCTAGTATTTATTTTCCTGTATCTTACCGATTGAAGTATCCTGTATCTTACCGATTGAACACAATTTATTGTCAAATAATGATACCTTATTTTGATGAAATATCGTTTGATATTTCCTATATGTTCCTAGGGAAAAAAGCTAATAACCTAATGATTTAATAACACTCTGGACTCTGTATTAGCCAAAGACGCTACTAACAACTTTTTACTCTATGCATTTGCTGTATCATTTGCTTCTTTCCTGGATCAGCAGAATCACATAAACCAATGAATGAAACCTTCCAAGTAGGAGTCAACCACATTCCACCAATAACTCATAGCTCTCCTCCAGCGGTATAAGTAGAAAAAATCGCATGGCCTACAGAACTTCAGAGAAAATCGCCTACCCCTACAAACAAAACGTCTTTCACTCAGAAGTACACCTTATGTGAGACCATCATCCGACTTATGATGAATGCTTTCATATCTCGCACATCCACCAGAATTTTTGACACCCAAACTTCAGTTGCAGCCAATCTTTTTGCTCCCTTACAAAAAAAAAAAAAAAAAAAAAAAAAAAAAAAAAAAAAAAAAAAAAAAATCCATCTTTGGGAAATTCCCTTTTCCTTCAATTCTTAAACATGTTGACTTTATGATCAGCACGGCTGAAAAGATTTCCTCTGCATTTTCAGCCTGCTTTACATCGATTTCAAGATAGATCACATGAAGTAAATGTCCTCTGAAGTCCATGTTTCACTTCACAAGGCTCAATACCGCGTATAAATGCATGGCATGTAAATGTTTACCGTAAGTACTGACAATATCACTGCTATCCTCAAGCACTGCGCTTCATAGCAGCTTTTCCCCAAAACATTCCAATCTCCTCCACTCGCTCTGTCTCTTTGTCTGGCTGTCTCTCCCTCCACTCTCCCTCTCTCTCTCTCTTATTTATTCTGCAGAAATATATTCCGACGCAAGTCCGTAAAAATATAATAAATAAATCTATAAAAATAAATCCATAAAAATATAATAATCACTTCTAAGATTGATGCAAAACAAAAACACAACATTCAGACAAAGTCGATACATTTGACCTCGGTATTTAACTGATACCCAATTTTCTCGGCCCCACTAACGAAAAGATGTTAGACAGCATTTTGACACGAAAGGGTTTTGAACTTTGAATCTAGACGGGATGAAGGAAATAACTGCTTTAGAGTATTGCTACTGATCCAACCATCATCTTATTGAACTCTAATACTTTAAAGATGAAGGTCATTAGAAACAACTTGAATCACTCTCCTTCGAGCATGAGTCAGATTTAATATACCCAGGTCTACTGGAGATATATTCTCCACTTCACTCATTAATTGATTCTTTCCCTCGAGAAATATTTAGGTAGCGGTGTTATTTTCGGCGGGTTTCAGTATCTAAATTACCTGGCAACCTTCCCGCCTATGTGTGCCTACAAGGTTCATCTTTTGGATTTGTGGCGGCTGGTGAGATGGCACTATGTTGGTATGTGCGCAAAGTGGTCTCTCTGATCCACACTCTATAAACTCTCGTTCAGTTATGCCACACCACTCTCCTCTAGTTTAATGGCCAACTTGACATTACATCCAACAACACAAACTCTTCTCGTTCCTCCCAAATCTTCCATATCTACAAGCATCATCCACATACAATTGCCAAATCTGCAGTGACTCCGCGAACGCAGTCCTCTCAAACATTCTTTAATGGAGTTATGCTAAATTAGTCTTCCTCAATAGTACAAAGACACAATTACTGCACATGTAAAGAATATATCTTTGCAGTTAACTCTATCAACATGTACAGCACACAACACACTCAAGATCACCTTAAATATTAGATCTCAAAATCTGTGGAGATCTCTTCTGGTGAACACATAACCTCGTCATCTTTGAGGTTAAATATTAAAATTGTCTTTTACTTAAGAACCAGAACTGCTTCAACTCTCAATAACTTTTGATAACATAAAACAGCTAAGGAGTGAGCTACAATTAGGTGCTGCTCCCACATTAGAGACTCTGCTGCTACTATACACCGATACAGTCTAAATCGACCATACCTCCCACCAAAAATAAAAGAAAATATAATTAATAAATAAAGCTAAAATGTAAGTAATAAAATGAAAAAAAATATAAGTAATATATAAAATCAAAATATAATCAACAAATAAAAATATTAAAACATTATAGATCACTCGACAGATTTTCGTGAATTTAATCACACTTCAGCCTGTGGCCATTAAGCGCACTGCCTTTCGCTATGTCTTTTCTATAATTTCCACTCTACCATTTGCTTCTTGGGGATAAATGGTCTCTTGTCATCTTCTCAGACAACCAATTGGCACGCTGCTCAGCTGCTCGTCACCTACATTTTTATGCACTTATACTAACAACTATTCTTCATGAAGCTCTTAAATTTCTCTGAAATTGTTGCCATGTGCCTGTTACAGAGGAATATGAACAGTGTCGACTTCACTGACATAGGAGATCCTCCGAAGACAATAAGCGAAGTCCCTTCCCCAGCTCAAATCCATAAAAGTATATGCAAAACAAGGACACAACACTGAGACTGACAAAGACGATACATTTGACCTCGGTATTTAACTGGTACCCATTTTCCCGATCCCACTAACGAAAGGAGGCTAAACAGCATTCTGACACCAAACGGTTTTGAACTTTGAATCTAGAAGGGATTAAAGAAATAACTACTTATATCCTATTCTATTCAGTGCATTACCGTTTCATCCTACTACTTATATTTCACATGACAAATAAAAACAACAGCAACAACAACAAATAATCTGGTATTTAAATATTTTAAATACAGTAAACAGTGGGAAATATATAAATCTTTACTTTTCGTAATCTGCACAGAACCAGACGCCATCAGTCTTTTTTTTTTCTTTGCTTGACCACAAAAGATCGTAGAAATAATCTGATGACGACACCAATGGATGATAATGATAATAAGGAGGAGGAGGTCGAGGAGGAGGAGAACGACGATGACAACAACAACGATGTTGATGATGATGAAGTTAATGATGATTGTTATCATGATAATGGTGACCATCATCACCATGACAATCATGATGATAGCTCTTCCTTTTCAATTACAAGTGGAAGCAGTTTTATATTTCTTTGGCAATATTTCGGCTATTTTTTATTATTTTTTTTTCTTTTCCCTCCTTTTCAGCTTTATGGCAAGGAGTCGATTCATCAATATCTTACAGGACTGGTAATCAATTCAGATCAATTATTGTTGTCGCTGTTGTTGTTATCATTATAATTATTATTGTTGTTGTTGTTATTGTCGTAGTTGCTTCTGCTGCTGTTGTTGTTGTTGTTACTATTGCTGCTTCTGATGTTGTTGCAGTTATCAGTAGTAGTAGTAGTAGTAGTAGTATTAGAAGTAGCAGCAGCAGTAATGTCAGGTTCATCGTCATTATCCTCCTCCTCCTTATCATCATCATCATTATCATTGTCGTCGTCGTCGTCATCATCGTCATCATCATTATCCTCTCTCATCATCATCATGTTTACCCCAGCCTCAAAAACGAATAAAGAAAGCAAAAAATGTCTATTGACTCAAAGAACAATCGTAATATCAGTGAGAAACTTGACCTATACGCCTCTTTTGTCTAATTACTAAGCTGCAGTGTTTATATTTTTTGCAGAAATCGCAATCAATCAATCACCCAATCAATACCTACCTACTCACCAACCAACTTACCTCCCTCCCTCCCTCCCTACCTACCTACCTACCTACATACATACATACATACATACCTACCTACATACCTACCTACCGACATAAACGCGCGCGCACATATTTGACAGAAGCAGCACAATCTTTCATTAAATAAATAGAGATATGAACACCACAAAGTATAAGATAAAAGGGAAAACGAAAGAATAAAAAGCAGACCAAAGACAACGGCTATATAAATTTTCTAAATGTGTTTATATTTTCTTGGCTTCTTCTTTTACGACTATTAAATCAATGTATGTTTATCTGGGCAGCACATTGCTGTGCGGAGACAGTAGAGTGTCGGATGTAAAATGACTTACACTTATTTATGTATGTCTCTTTATATTTCTGAATTCGTATTTTATGTGGGCTGACTTTGTCTTGTCATCCATCGAACATCGATAAAATAAATATTACTCATGTATTCGGGTCGATTAACTTAACAGTAGATTCTTCAAATAAACGATTGTGCGTGGACGTCTTCCCATATCCTAAACCGTTATTATAATCGGCCTTATACACTGACACTCTGTTAACATGTGACCTTGTACCAAAGCTAAGGATCAATATTTTTGTATATATTAAACATATTTTACGATAGTATTGAGTTGCAGTTAAGCGGGAATAGGAACTGAATATTGTTAGGTAAACGTGATTAGTAATATATACAAAGCTGACTGAATCGCCACACAGAATTTCTCAGGCTTGCACCTGAAAACAGGTAATGAGAAAATTCGAGTAGACACCAAATAAATGATATATTGAAAGCTGCAGCATAGCAGAAATGACAGAACTTTCCACAATGTGTTTTGCAGAATTGATGTTGTGTTTCTTAGCTCAAATTTCATCAGATTTTATTGATGCTTAATTTAATTTCTTCACTCTCACATCTATAGTTCAGTGTGAGAGTCTTCATGTGATCGATCATTGTTAGAAATGATTAATCATCTCCGTGAGGTTTGTTCGATTCCTAGTAGACGACATCTCACTCCAACTATGCTGATAAATCATTAGATAACATCACGGTTTCGTGTTTCTACTCATTTCAAGTTTAGGGACATTTTGTTTACCAGTTTACAAGGGTCACACTATTTAAGAAATCTGGTACTCCTTTATTGTCCTAAATTGGGCACTGTAATGAATCGCCGTTCTCCGTCTTTATCTATTTATATATTTACAATTCTATAAAATTTACTTCGAATTACACTGTGAAAAAGGTACGGTGATAGCATTTATGAATTTCCATGTAAAACTCGCTACTGCACTAATTGAGTAGCACTAAGTGGAAGCAAGTTTTACATAGAAACTCACATTCAAATGGTTCAGTGTGACATACCAATCATTTGTTTTCCTCATTATCTATTTCACAATTTCTCCGGATTTCATTCACACCGAATTTAATTTTCTTTCCTGTCATCTGCAAGTAAGAGAGGGAGCGTCCACGAGATCGAGTGATCCGATAGAAATAGTGAGTCACCTCTGTAAGATTTGGTCAATTCTTACTTTGTTTTACTTACACCAGTAATGCGATTAAATTCCCAACTTCGTGTGCACGTATCCCGATAGAATCTGCTCATCCTTCACAGCAACACTTTTCCTGTCTTATTTCCAGAGGCTAGATGAGACATCAGAAATTACAGAATTTCATGGCATATTTTCATAACTTAAGCGCAGCCATGGAAATTGATCCCCAAATGTCGATAATGTGAATGATTAGTTTATTCTGTAAGAATATGTCTAGTTGGTAATACAAGTATTTACTGTTAATTTTTAAATAAACGACTTAAATATAATTATCTGAACTAAAATGCTCATAAAATGTGAAATTTTAAGTTTAGAGCAAATTCAAACAAAATTTCTCCCCCAATCTTGATTTCAAAATATCATCAGAAAATGATATCGAAACACTTTCGAAATTTATATAATGGAATTTTATAATCATATTTCAATTTCAGAAATATTTAAATTTTATGTTAACTATGATTATGATGAATATTTAAATTTTACGCAAATTTCTGTTAATTAAAATAAAAAGAGCTAAAATACTTCTCAAAATTTCTAAAAGTTTCCTAAGCTGAACCTATCAATGTATCAGATATCATTACGTATGATAGAAAATAAATTACAAATTATAAATATTGTTGTCTCCGCTAGAAAAAAATTCAAAATGTCTTTAGAAATTGAGAAAATTAGAAGAAATATTGGCTTCTAAAATTCCTAAACTGATAAAAACATTTAAAATCATTCATGAATAATTCAGTAGTTTAGTTTTGATAAGTTTTTTTTTTTATATTGTGATTGCAAAAATTTTATAAAAGTTGCAGAAAAACTTCTTCAAGATATCTTTAAAATATTCTAACTTCAAAACTTTTATGCGTGTATATATAAATATAAATAAATTTATATATATATATATATATATATATATATATATATGTGTGTGTGTGTGTGTGTGTGTGTGTGTGTGTGTGT
>NC_069000.1:32106071-32108056 GCF_001194135.2 Octopus bimaculoides | reverse complement strand
TAGCTAGCTATGTGACACACGAAACCTGTGTCCTTTATAACCTTCGAACAGGGGAGGTCAGCAGTGTCCCCCTGCTGGTTTGGCATCTGCAGACTAGACTAGTTTCAGGGTGTTGCCCCTTGTCAATGCAGAGCAGCCAAGCCTTAGCCAGGCGGCGCTGCTGACTATCTGCTCGAAGGTTATTTATCTAATTTCAGTGGAATCTATCCACTGGTTTTCAGAAATAGAGTTATTAATATTTCCAAGTCTCTCTAAAGGAGACTACGGCAGCGGTACTGGAAATTAATAGTTATCGCCAAGCCAACATGGCAGTCCCAAAATTATATATATAAACACACACATATATATATATTTATTCATATATATATGTATATATATTTGTGCGTGTATGTACACAACTATATCTAGATATACATGTTTGTATACGAATATATACATATATTTACATATATACACACATACACACGTGTGTTTGTGCATGTGTGTATCTGAGTGAGAGTGTGTTTATGTTTGTGTGTGTGTGTGTGTGTGTGTGTGTGTGTGTATGGACACACGCATGATGTACCCAGCTGCACAGATTCATACACATATCTAACAATTGCAAAGAAAGTGTTCTTGAAATTGTCACCATCTTACCACTATCTAATTGTAATGTCTCATGAAATTATCTAAATGGCCAATACTGAAAAACGTCAAACCTTATGAGAGAATTTCACGGGTATGCAACTGTTGCCTTGAAGAAACGCTGGAAATTATCATATATAATAGGAACGTGTAATAAATAGACATTCGTGTATGGTATTATCGTATCGGCAGAGAATCAAGAAATCATTCATAGAGCTTGAAAAATAACATTATGAAACACACATTAATCTTCCATAGCACCTGAACCTGATGCTAGAAGGACTCTGGGAACTTGTGTAGACAATAAAGATACTAAATATGAAAGAATATAAACAATATTTATTATAAGCAGGTATGGGCAGAGAGGATAATATTTACAACAAATATCGGAACAACTAATATATAATGTAGGTACAATACACCATCGCAATGAAATATACATGATGAAAAATGGCCGATGTGTAATAAATTGGTGCAAATTCATTTTTGATGCCGCTATTCATGAGATGGTTTAATAGAACTGAGAGTACAATGACCTTGCCACTTTAAGAAGAAGACATTGGCAACACAGCATGAGCCAAGTGAAACACCTGCTAACACCAAACCCATTGAATAAAATAATTCGAATGACTCAATTTAATAACCAGAAAGTGACAATAATAAACACAAACATGTACTTACTATTTTGTTTATGACATTTGCCTGTGCATCAGAGAAATACGTGGGTGGATTTGTGTTCTATTTCTATGTCAAATAAATGTCTCATCCTTATACTATATCTATTTGTCATTTTCTTTTTCTTTCTCTCTTGCCCGCGTTCCCCAGTTCCTTTATTCTTCTAGATTTCCTGTTTTCCTCTCTGCGCACACTTGACCGAATGCAACTCACAGATTTATCTCCCCCATTCTTCGCTTCTTCTTTTCGTCCTTCTCTTTCCCACTTTCCATGTCCACCTGCATTGATATGTAAGCAACAAACAACACATCCATCTATCAAGTGGTTTTGTAAGCATTCATAAACCCTGCCCATTAAACCAACAAGACATTTTGATTAGTGTAGAATGAAATCTAAACAACAAGGAATCCTGAGGTAAAGTAATACCAAATGTGCTCCAATGGGGTCCATGAGTATTATTTTATTCTTTTATATGTTTCAGTCATTTGACTGCGGCCATGTTGTAGCACCGCCTTTTTAGTCGAACAAATCGACCCCGGGACTTATTCTTTGTAAGCCTAGTACTTATTCTATAGGTCACTTTTGCCGCACCGCTAAGATATGAGGACGTAAACACACCACCATCGGTTGTCAAGCGATGGTAGGAGAACAAACACAGACACACAAGCACACACACACACACACAC
>NC_069000.1:32101380-32104149 GCF_001194135.2 Octopus bimaculoides | reverse complement strand
TATATATATATATATATATATATATATATATATATCCACACACATATACATATATACATACATACGTACGTACGTGTGTGTGTATGTATATATGTATGTATGTATGTATGTATTTATGCATGTATGTTTGCATGTGTAGCAACACACCTTAGCACCTACCCTGTAATGTTTCTGTAAGACTAAGCTCCGTTAATCTGTAACTTGCCATGATCTTGTTCCTGTCAGTCACTGGTTGAATGCCGCAGCACGTCGCTGAGAGGGATTTTTTTCAGCCTCATTCTTGACACTAGGCCGTTACTTGTTGATAACATCTCATCATCAGCTTGTGGTTTCATGCATTTCGCTTTTCTCGCTAACGGTCACTATTCTGTGATGATTGTAGCCCTACTCACATCCCCCATCCATGTTATTTCCTTTTTCCGTTCCCTTTTTTTAAATTTTTATGTGTTTGTATGTTATGTGAGACGTTTGGCGCTGACATACAGCCAATTTTTTGCAGTTAGTTCCTAATGTTCGTATTCTGTATTGGCTCATAACTTTTCGTTTGAGGTAGATTGGAAGCTTTATCTCATAGATCGCTGTGATTATTGAAAGAAACAGAGACTAATTATTAACCAAATTTGTATTTATTTCTTTTGGTAATTTTACTTTCGCACCAATACTTTTTCTCGTATTCATAGTTTTCTACTTCCTGCTCGTTCTCCTCCTCTGTAACGGCAATTGGCTTAATCTTATAACTTATGGTGGCTTTTGTTTTGCTCTTAATTATTTTCACTCTTCAGGTCTTCCTTGCAGCAGAGAAACCTCTCAGCATTTCCTCTGTCTTCACCTGACCGTTATCAGTACGATATAATCAGTGAAACTGAAATGATGGAGGTTGTTTCTATTGATATTATTCTTCGCATCTCCTAATAAAGCATTCTTAAGATGTTTTCCAGGCATGTTGTGAAAAGTTTATCATGTAATACCGTCTCATGATAGTTACTCACTTAATACACAGCACGTTTTTCTCCCAAAACCATTCCCGATTAAAATTTCTTTCCAGAAAATTCGTGACCATTAATTTAGCCTTTAGGTTAGATTCATTGTCTATCGTGCTATAAAGCAGATAATGAAATAAAATAAAGAGAAAAATGAATTATAAAGTCGACAAAAAAGCCACAGGAAATAAAACATCAAAAAAGAAAGGTGTTTTAGAAGAAACTATCTTTTGAGACTTTACTTAACTCTACACACGCGACTACTGATGTAGCACATTACACGACGATACAGGTAATCATATTTCGTACTTTTCTGACAACAATGACAATACTTGTCATTGTTGTCTCTCTCTCTCTTTCCCTCATCTTCCCTATATATTTGTCTGTTATCTTTGCAAATCACACACACACACACACACACACACACACACACATATGTATCTTAAAAAATCATTTCAGAGATAAGTGATAGAAAAGAAAAGAATCAATCCCAATAAAAAAAACACGTCACATGTGCGTGTGTGTGTGACGTGGTGTGGTGTGGTGTATGTGTGGCGTAGTGTGTGTGTGTGTGTGTGTGTGTGTGTGTGTGTGTGTGTGTGTGTGTGTGTGTGTGAATTTCCTTTAAGCTGCTTTCAAGCAACTTTTTCAGGAGGAAGGAACACGGAAAAATATTCACACCGTATTTTAAAAAGAACCTCATAAAATAAATATTTGTATTTAAGTATACATATACACATATATAAATACATACATATATATCTATAAACGCATGCAAGCATGTGTGTATATATATTTTTCACTGTCTATCTGTCGATCGCTCGATCGACCTATATATCATACACTCATATATATTTATACACACATATAGCCATATGTATATTTATATAAACGTAAATATACTCTCGCGCGGGATTATGTATGCGTTCAGAAATTAATGGCTGGTTAGGAAAGTTGAAATTTTTCTCATCTGTCCCTCAGATTGTTGCACTATCCTGACATTAAACTTAGAACGTTCAAAACAGTTCTTTAATAGTACGCTACTCATAATTCATAGTAGAAAAGATACCTGGAACGCCAAAGACAAAATAACAAATGTCGCTTGTAATGCAACAAAAGCTTGTGGATATTTCCAATATTCGCTGACAAAACAGAAATACGAAAATGTATCCTATGCTGAGGTTATTTTAGGCCACAATGCTCTTTGAAAACTTCATGATCGTCACAAGTTCACCTTTCCTGTGCAAGTATAAAGAGACATTGTGTTTAATTAATACAACGTTAGATATTTACTCGACAACGGATTCTGGCAGCTTCAAGACGCAGCTACTACCTGGTTCATGAAGCCGTTAGTAATTTCCTTCAACTGGGAGGGATCAATCCAGATCCTAGTAAACGCACGTTTTACCTGATACCCGTTATATGTATATATATATTATCATTAATAAATCATAGGGCAGCAAAAAAAATTTTAGAAATTTAATTTACCGCCAGTGGTCCAGCGAGAATAAAAATTAAATTTCTAAAGAATTTTTTGCTGCCCTATGATTTATTAATGAAAATATATTTTTGGCTAATTTGTGAAGGAAAATCGGCGTTTATTTTATATTTACTGCCGATAAGTTAAAGCGGTATATTTTGAAAAATTAAGCGTGTAAACGCGGGTCGTGTTTCCCTATGACTCGTGTTTACTCGCTTGTTCGTGGTACTCTGCTGAAGAAAGTTCCCGAACAAGGTATATTTTTATCTTGCTAAATAACTTGAAACCATGGTACAGAGTATAGACTGG
>NC_069000.1:32092972-32100964 GCF_001194135.2 Octopus bimaculoides | reverse complement strand
ACACACTCGCATATATATATATATATATATATATATATATATATATATACGCACATGAACGTGCATAGCTCAGTGGTTATGTATATATAAGATACACGTCTCACGTCTCCTAATTTCCATCAAACTAATTGAATTCAACTCGAAGTTTTAATAGATGTTTACTTGAAGTGCAACGAAATGGGATTGGACACGGAACTATGTGGTTGAGAAACTAAACTCTTACTACGCAGTCATTCCTGCGCCTATGAAATTAATATGTTGCACCGAGATATACTTGTCTATTTCCGTCCAAATTTCATCATCTAAGGATTGAACGGATAAACTACTCATAAAATATTTGCAATAATCAACAACATTCAAGTGCAAATGGCTTTGACGTAGTGGAATTTACAATAACAAAAAAAATATTACCATTGTTTTGTGGTTTTGAGTGTCATCGACCGAAATTTGACATTCGTGCATTAGAATCAATTTTGTGATATCAGTCATGGGGCTCCTAACCCGAGCAGTTTGTGGAGCGAATATCTCCAGCAATTATAGGCTGTCCTACTTCCTCTCACATGCATTACGACCTCTCATAGAAATGTCCCCAGATGTCTATGTGAGCACAGAAGATCTCAGTAAAATCAGTACTTGCAGCCACTGCGACGATCTCACATGTCGTGTAGTGGATAGTATGGATGTAATTTCACTCCACCCATCTATAGACATAGATTTTTCTGTAGAGAAATGCATTGAGATAATCTGTGAGAGTGAAGTAGAGTTCCGTGAAGTCAACACTAGAGAACTGGGCCCCTTCCTTAGACTAAGCTACGACAGTGACTATTTAGACGACCATGACCTCAGTAGATTCTGCTCCACCATGTCACATGGCGGAAGACCAGCCACCATCACCTCAGCAGTGAAGAAAAGCTCCGCAGAGCCCTGGAGTAGCTGGACCGTACCTACCCAAGACCCTGAGAACAACAATCAGGTGAAAGGAATGATTGCACTTAGAATACGGGCTAGCGTAAGAACCACCTTGAAGAACCATATAGTAAAGTTTAGCAAGAAACTATACATGCAGAACTAAGGTGGAGCCATTGGTGTCGGTGTAACTGGAGATGTGGTCGGCCTGGTGGGACAGAAAACTTAAGCAATCCTTAGCAGAACAGAACTCATCTACTTTATAGTAGACGATATTAATATGCTAGTGAAGACCAAGAGGAACATAGTGGAGAGAATCCACCACGTAGCTAACTCCATCCATTAAAGTATCAAGATAACACAAGACTACCCCACTAGGTACCCCAACAATAGACTTCCCGTCCTTGATTCTGAACTTTGGTTAGAGACTGTGAACAACAGTGTGCAGCTCCTCCACTCCTATTACATGATACCCATAGCTTCGAAATATGTTGCTCAGAAGAACTCGGCTTTGTCACACAACATGAAAATTAAACTGGTAGTAGATTTAGTTAGAATAATGAACAACGTGACCCCACTATGCAAACCCTATGAATCTAAGAAATATGTGCAGAACTTCATGCACTGCATGCAGTTCTCTGAATATGATTACAAAGATAGGGTTCGAGTTTACAGAGGTGTCAGAAAGAAGTTAGTTAACATATGTAATGAAACCTGTGGTAACTGCCCTAGATATAGAAGCAAAGACTGGAACATAATGCAAAGGACTTGTGTCAAAGTAAACAGGGTGAACACGTTGTATAAAACTGACAAATATCAAGGAGTGATGTTTGTAGAGGCCACAACCCATGGAAAACTAGCCCATAGATTTAGGAAAACTCTGAAGGAGACAAAACTCAACATCAAGATTGTTGAAAAGCGAGGAAACGCCATCAGGTCGCAACTGTATCGTACCCCTTTGAGAAAACCATATGCACCAATGATAACTGCATAGTATGTAGATTTAGCCCTGGCATTAACTGCAGAACTTGAAATGTAGTCTACAGCATAAGATGCATAGAATATGCTTGTAAAGACATGAACATGACATACACATGGGGAGACATCTAGAAGCATTGTGGAAAGACTAAATGGACATTTGAGACAATGTGACGATAAAAAAACAGCCCTCCATACTCTACCAACATGTCAAGGACCAACATGTCAAGGACCAACATGGAGGCTGCCTGGGTCAACTTGACATCTGCATTTTATCCAACAATATCGCGATCTTATTCATTCTTTTGTTGTCATATTACTATTATTATGAATATATATATATACATGCAAACACATATACAAATATATGTACATACATACACGCGCACGCATATACATAGTTGCTCGTGTGTGTAAACACACACATAGACATAAATGTAATTCATGCATCAAGAATACATACCTTCATGAATACTAAACATTTGGACAGGCACGCATACGTATATATAGAAATACAAGCCGACACACGCATACATGGATATGAGGAAGGAGGGAGGGGGAGAGTTTACTGAATCATTATTATTATTATCAATATTTCACTTTTCTGAATCTGGAAAATGCAAATTTGGCGCACTGGAAACATCGTAGCATATTCTCAGCATGCTTGTTTACTAAGTTTTCGTTACATAAGAGGATGTAGAAGGCTTCCTGAAGGTGGATAGTGTGTTACATGGGTGCGATGTTTTTAATTATTGACCGTTCTATTTCATATTTTACTTTTCCTTTTTTTTTAATCACCATTATAAGTCCGCTAGAGATGTTGCGTGCCGCCGGCTCATCTTTCGGAATGAGGAGATATTTTTTCGATAGCGGACCTTAAATAGATTTTCGGAGGCCCTTATTTATGTGCATTTATGCTGTGGTGTGGTGATTTTGCATTTATATATGATGTTTTTTTGCATGC
This sequence comes from Octopus bimaculoides, assembly GCF_001194135.2. Lineage (NCBI taxonomy): Eukaryota > Metazoa > Mollusca > Cephalopoda > Octopoda > Octopodidae > Octopus > Octopus bimaculoides. The sequence continues at coordinate 32,098,116 of NC_069000.1, read as the reverse complement.
GTTGTTTCCTCGGCGGATATGCAGATTTCTTGCGACAGCTACAATTATTTGCACTTTTAGTATTTTTATAGTTATTTGGTGACTTTCTACTTTAGGTGCGTGGGTGTTAGTATTAATTTAGGGCTTTGGCAGGTGTGAGAATGATGCTTTCTTTATACCCAGCCCTAGCTAGTGTTTCATTGTAGTAAGGTGCATGTATGTTGAATATTGTCTCGGTGGCTGATTGGCGTGTTATTCTGGAGGTTATGTTCCTAACTACTGTTTAGGTTATGGCCGGTGGATGATTAGACCTTAATGTCAGAATAGTGCAACAATTCCCTCAACTGAAAAGGATCAGACCAGATCCTGGTCTATGCACATTTTACCTATTACTCGTTTCAGTCATTGAACTCCTACCATTTATGTATCTAAGACACCAATTCGGTTTGTGGTATGGTTCTACATCTCGGTTTCTAAATTAAAAAATAGCATCTAGGAAATGTATCTTAGAGTAATTACTGTCTATTGTTATAGATAGGCCGAAATTTTAAAATAATTTATGTAGTTTATTTTTTCCGTAGCTCTATTTCTACTTTAGTACAATTATCTATTACAAAAAGGGCATTGTCTCTGTATAGAGCCCACGACGCTATTAGTGGGAATGAGGATTTGGCGTGGAATAAGTTATAAATTCCTACGATATCCGTGAGTTGAGCTGCTCTAACCCATTGGTATATCGAAGTAATTCGTTCCATCTGATCTCGCCCTATGTTTGCTGTCGCAATTAATAACGGTTTCTTGTGCTGTTAATATTTATTGTGCTGATTTAGATAACCTTGAATTTTACATTGCAAATATGAGTATTTTATTGTATTATAGGGTTAATTGTGGAGTAGTAGTTATGTATATCTAATTGTATAAATTTGGAGTTTTAGGTGTTTTTACTGGTTACTTAAACTTTCCTATTACCTCCTGAGTGTCTGACCATAAGGAAATTCCAGTCTTAATTTTGAGTTCGGGCATTATTTTATCTATGATATTTTTGCTTATACGTCCGAGATTCGATGTCGATGGACATATTAGTCGGACTTTAGGGTCGTTATGGTTTATCCTAAGTTTTCGTGGGACATATGGTTCACTCCTATCGTCTGTCTCTAGCTTTTTCCTATATCAAATTCTTTGTTCTTTATATTAATTAAGATGTTGTTGGGTGTGCGTGCCTGTCCGCGTTTTTAGTAGGCATGAATGTATGTATCGACATAAGTGTATATATATATATATATATATATATATATATATATATAATACAAAATGGGACAAGAATGCAAAACATCCATATGTATATGCGTGCTTGTGTATGTTTGTACACATACTTGTATACGTGTATGTATGTATATGTGCGATGCGTGTGTGTGCATGTGTGTGTTTCAAGCGTTAGTACGTATATGTGAACGAACATGTATGTGTACGTATAGGCCGAATCTTAAAGGTCAGCTAAGCACAATCGCATGTGCAACCGACCACGAAGAACAAATCAACACTACAAAGAAATCAAATGCCAATACCTTTCAAACGGCAACCACTTTAACAGTAGCAGAATCACCACCCACTACAGCTACACATTGAAAGTAATTTGCCAACGGTCCTTCAGCAACAACACACCTTGATAAACTCAGTGATTACTACTAAATTCAGGCCACGACAGACAGAGAGGATGTTCTTGAAGCCGAGGATTTTAAATTTAGGGAGACAATATTTACATATCGCCTGAGGAAACACAACTAGATCTCATAATGCACGAAAGCGGTTACATAATCAAATACCTGCACACATGGAGAACTACGTTGCGTGGAAACAATTGTAGTGATTAAACAATAAACGTCCAACTGTCCTCCTTCGTTGCATCCAATGTTTTCAATTATGTGTGTGTGTGTGTGTGTGTGCGTGTGTGTGTGTGTGTGTGTGTGTGTGTGTGTGTGTGTGTGTGTGTGTGTGTGTGTGTGTAAGAATATGAGAAGTTTAACTCACTTGTGATCTAAACGAATAGGTACGCTGAGTAAGTGCTATATTTAGTCGAACATTAGATTCCAAGATCAGAGCTAAGGCTGGATCTAGGGATCAGTGTTAGGGTTCTGTTATAGCGTGTATATATTATATTAGATGAAAATTCAAACCCAAGGCAGAACGAGTATCTAGTCATTTAGAATAATTTAATTAGGGTAATGTATATTATTAATATATGCAGCTGTTTCTGCGATAACCCAAGTAGTTGGTTAGTATGTCCGTGCACTGGGTATTCCGTCATGAGGGACAATGTATGAATAGTTTAGACTGGGAGAATTTACAGTTTACAAGGCATAAAATTCACAGTTTATAAAGAACATAATGAAGAATAAAGTTGTAAAATAGAAGAATAAAGAGTATAGGTAGATAGAAGAATATAGTCAGGTGAATAATATTCACAGCTCATCTTTTTCCAGAGGATATGGATGTAGGTTGGTACTCCCATGAAATTCTCCCCGTCTAAACTATTCATACCTTATCTCTGATAAAGAATACACAGTGCACGGACATGCTAAGCAACCACTTGGGTTATCCCAGAAACAGCTGTAAGACTTCAAATTCACCTTATCCTAATTAATTCATTCTAAATGACTTGAGATACACGTTCTGCCTTGGTTTTGATTTTTCCTCTAATGTAACATATATATATATATATATATATATATATACTGATAGAGACAGATAGGTCGATAGATCGAGACGCACAGACAAATAGATAAGTTAACTTACCTTGTATCCTATTAATGTGTTATCTCTAAACTCGGACGGTTTTAATTTCATTAGCACTTCTTCTAGCTGTGTGAGATTCTCTTTGCTCCGTGTCTTCATCTGAAGAAAATATCAACAAAATTACTGATAGCGAATACAATTATTATTATAATACAGAAATTGTCTTTTTTAATAGTTCCATTTAGCGTGAATATAAAGTTGTGCTACAGTTTCTGTTGTGAAAGTTGGGAGATAATCATGCTTGGACGACTACAATAAAAAGTAATGAAAAATGAAAATGCTAAACGCTAAGATGTAGAGGCTTGCATAAGAGGAACTATTCAGAAACAAATAATTCAACAAACGTGTACTCAGTATTTGCTTTCATATATATTTGAGTTTCTCTCCCCGATCTCCCTCTTTTTTGCACTTTATCTTTCTCTCCTTCTCTTCCTCTCTAAATCGTATATGTGTCTGTGTCTCTTTCATTTTTTAAAAGCCTGGTACTTATCCTATCGGTCTCTTTTAAAGAATCGATAAGTTACGGGGACGTAAACACACCAATACCGGTTTTCAAGTGTCGATGGGGGGATACAAACACAGACACAAAGAAACACATATACACACACATCTATCTATCTATCTATCTATCTATCTATCTATCTATCTATCTATCTATCTTCCCGAGCGTTAAACTAATACATCCTTTTGTTGTTTACACCCCCTGTCCTCGTCTGTTGTTTTTTTTTTTCGTAAATTCTCCATACGACGGGCTTCTTTCAGTTTTCGCCTACCAGATCCACTTACTAGGCTTTGGCGGCCCGAAGCTATAGTGGAAGATATTTGGTCAAGGTGCTCTGCAGTGAGACTGAACCCGGAACCATATGGTGAAGAAGCAAGCTTGTTACCACACAACGACGCCTGCACCTATGTATATGTATAGTTACAAATTTCTTTGCATGTTCGGGCTTTTGTGTATGTATGTATGGATGTATGTATGTATGTATGTATGTGGATCACGGTGTCGAGCAGACTATCGAGGATGTTATCGTACACCGCTGGTGACAATGTACTTCGGACTATTTTACCTTTCGGGTGACGCTTCTCCGTTGGCTTGAACAACACTACTCCCGAACAGAAATCAAGTTCATTGGAGTTTCACGGACTGGGAATTTTACTCAAGAATTTTACTCAAAAACACAACAGACAACTGGTTTGGGAAGCGAAACCACAACCTGGGATCCTGAGTGCAACACCCAAACAACTAAGCCACGTACTCTCTCTTATGTATTTATACAGGTACGATATCGATTTTCCGGAACATTTTGTTCCAAAGTCTTCCCGGACTACTGATGTCTTTCCGAATCAGCAATGGTGATTATTACATTAGTATAAATGATACAAGTCTATTAATATTGCACAGTGAGAAGTACTAGTTTCTGTAAAGTACAAGTAAACTACACTTGTCCGAATAGTCATTGTATCTATACATGAACATACACATACGCAAAGATACATGCACTCACTCGCAAATACACATGCATGCATACATATACATTTATTGACATAAACATACGCACATAGAGGCAGACATACATACATAATACATACATGCATACACACACACATACATACATACATACATACATACATACATAGAATGGTAATTAATTCAACATATAGCTGAATTCTTTTTAAGGACCTAGTCTAGCTTCACAAGGCAATGGTATGCAAACATAAACTGACATGACCGCTACATTCAGTGCAGTCTAAAATAAAACAATACCAGTAAAAGAATTCAGAATAAAACAGTTGCAGTAAGGAAGAATATAGACTAAATCGTAAAGTACAGCACACATATTTACTTACCAATCGGAGAAGAGAAAATGTTTGTCGACTTTTTTTAGAATCAGTAACTGTAAAATATAATCGAAAAAACATAATATTGAATCATGAAAATTATATAGTTTAGGGCGATAAAGCACATGTTTAAAAATGGAAAATATTTCAATAAACCTACACTGTGTTTTGATAGTTTCGATTTGCTGTCCTCGTCACGTCTTGTCTGCATAAATATGTACGTAGTATATACGGGATTTCGACAAGGTGCTTTAATATCAAATTTCCTAATGTGTGTATGTATAAATACTCATATACGTGTATGTTTTGTGTGTGTCTAACTAACTACCTAAAACTGTTTGTCTGTCTGTTTCTCACTCTGTATACATGTGGTAAGAAAATTGTTTCCCAACCACATGGCTCCATGTTGAGTCCCACTGCGCGGCACCTTGGGCAAGTGTCTTCTACTATAGCATCGGGTCGCTCAAAGCCTTGTGAATGGATTACTTAGACAGAAACTGAAAGAAGCCCGTCGTATATATATGTATATATAT
>NC_069000.1:32083133-32092605 GCF_001194135.2 Octopus bimaculoides | reverse complement strand
TGTGTGTGTGTGTGTGTGTGTGTGTGTGTGTGTGTGTGTGTGTGTGTGTGTGTGTGTGTGTGTGTTTGAAGTCTGTGTACATAAAGTCTCTAGTCAATTGAAATCTGCAGATGCTACTTTGGCTTCAAGCGACAAAGGACGCCAAACTACCTCTAACTATGCAAACTGAACGTTGCAGTGTTCCGTGACTATGGTCACATAACAACATTTGTCATGTGATTCAAATAATAGTTTCTTCAGTATCAAAATGTTTTATCGTATCATACAGTAATATGATAAAATACATATTTAATGTTTGCGACACATTATATGTCTGGAACGTATTTAGTCATGTTGTATACGAGTGATTAATCGAATATTCTGCTTCAGTTCATGTGAAAGTCTTTTCTTTTTTTTTCTGGTATTATTAAAAGAAAATCGTCCTTATGGCTATAATCGTTCCTTGAATTGTATCAATTAAATACACACAGTTATTCTCTTACTGTTTGCAATCATTGAACAGTGACCTTCATCGATATAGTGCCTCATGACGTTATATTATTTCGTTTATCAACTGCTACTTATCTTATGAATATAGCATGTTGAAAGGAAAATGGGCTTGAAGTAGATAGGAACAACGTAAAGAATCATAACTAGGTGCTACAAATTACTGTGCCTTACGCCTGAACAATTTCCCAATCTATTTAATAGTATACATCGCATTTTTTAAATCGGGTTTCGTAATGGAATTTTAAAATATTTACTTGTGGGAAGAAAGGAGAAAGACAATTGTTTTTTCATCATAAGCTTACCTGACTCAGAGTAGATGGTGGGCAAATCTTGCCTTGTAGCAAAATCTGCCACAGTATTTCGTTTTGTAAGCTTTTTATTATGGGGAGGAACTCTGTGTCCTAGAAGGTCGCCTGGGTACACTGTCATTGGAATATCCACAGAGCTGCGCCTTCGCCGTAGACGTCCCGCTAAGTTACTGTAAAACAAATATTAAAGATCAGATTTATTGAAAGTAAAATTCAAGGGTTTTCAATATATATGGCATGGTTTATGCTAAAACAAAAAGAGAAACGATAAGCAAGTTTCCCACTCCCCACAATAAATAATCCTTTCTATTTATAGACTCAAGGCCTCAAAATTTTTAGATCGAGTCCCAGTGTTCAATAATTACCTGTTTCATCGACCCTGAAAAGTTGAAAGGTTAAGTGAACCACAACAAAATAATAATAATAATAATAATAATAATAATAATAATAATAATAATAATAATAATAATAATATGACACAGATATACACAATGATAAATACAATAAAAGTGATAATATGCTCATTACATTTGAAATGTTTGAAATATTTCTTTAAAAATTATGGATGTACACAAATCTTCTACAAATTTCTCTTTTCTTGTTTTTATAAGTGTTTTTCGAATTTATATTTTAAGGAAGGATATGAAACGTTTCAGTGTATAAAAGCAGGTTAAATCATACCTGTATATATTCACATACACACACACACACACACACACACACACACACACACACACTCATGCACAAAAACGCATGCACACATACACATACATGCACGCACGTACTCCACACACACACGGACTCAAGCACATACACGCATGCACACACAAACACAAGCACATACACGCACACATACACATGCATGCACATACATACACGCACGCCCATACATATCCACCAGGCACACACAATTATGTGCTTTCCGTGTATTGAAATATAACAGAAAGAAAACGATCTTATGTCGTGTCTAAACTGAAGTTTACAAGAAGGAGAACGAGGACAGCATTTTTGAGACCTTCCATGGGCAAGGACGTTTGTATAAGGACTGCAGTTACAGGGAGCAAAAATATAAGAAGTATTTTGTGAGGATCTGTGAAATGAGTCATAGCGAAGAGGAGTCATGAATAATCAGGTGCAGCTATATAGAGGGCGTATATAGTAACTGTTAATAGTTAACAAGTGCAGAAGCAGTTGTAGTAGCGGTAGAAAACGGAAATTTTAAAAAAAATGTTTATTCATGAGTAAACCTTTGCCAATCAATTGTGTAATCTTTTTTTTCAAGAAATAAGCATAAATATTTGAGGTTGTAACAATAAACAGCATAGGCTGGATAAAGCAAGAGCTGAATTATCAAAGCTTTGGCTTTTATATAAAATATATAAATAAATATATGTAAATAAATACAAATTGAGTGAGGAAATTTATTAGAAACTTGAATCTTGTACACGTAATATATCTATTAGAACAAATGAAACTTAAAAGATGGATCTCACGGAAACTAGAGACATGCTGTCCTGAAAGGAACAAACATGTATGGTGTTACTACATTGGTTATTAGTTATTATGATTATTAGAAATACCACACGGGAAATAACTGGTTAGTAAATGTGATAGGGATGTTCAGAAATGACATAGTCCAGCAGAATCTGGGTAAATAGTAACGTGACTGGGAGAAAGAAAGAAAAAAAAAGTACTTAATTACAGCTCATTGAAAATGTATAGGATTTGATAATAATTCTTGTGTCGAAACAACACCACACGACTGTATGGAAGAATTGGCAATAATTAATAAAGTGACTCAAGTAGAATACCAGCATTTTGTTTCTGTAGTAATGAACAAAGATTGAATAACATTAGATAGCAAAATGGTTTTCTCTGTTTAGCAATTATCAATAAAGAGAGCTGCTACTTCGATTGTTTGAACTAGAAGATCGTTTTCAAGATCTATCTCCAATGCAAGATCCGTCTTCGTTTTGGTAAATACGTCTACCGATTCTTGATAGAATATCGTGTAATCAACAACGGATATGGATTTCTTTGGTGCGCAGTAATCAATGAGAATTACACTGTCATTTTTGGCGCGATTCGATCCATTCATTACACTGAAACCAAGAATCAAGTGACATATCTGCAGCGGAAGCTGTCTGAGTTTTCTTGCTGAAAGAATTACAACTCCCAGATGTCTGTGAATAGAATTACTGTCATTCTATTTTAGAGTGAGCAATGCGCATAAACACACAGTGGCTTAAATACAGACACATACACAGACATACAGCAGGCAGACACACTCACACGCGCGCGCGCACACATACGTACACACAGATATGACACAATACAGGCGATTCCTAGGAGATTTATTCCTGCATGATAACTGATTCCATGCACGGATATTTCCCGACTAATGTGCTAGAATGTGCGTTAATTTAAGCACTAAATTTAGATATAGTCGATATTTAAGGATAGAAAACAAGGGTGAAGGTAGAGAGAGTAAGGGCAAAAAGGATATTAAGAGAGAAGCAGGCAAAACATTGACACATAGAGAGAGAGAGTACAAGGGAGAGAAAGAGAGAGAGAGAGAGAGAGAGAGAGAGAGAGAGAGTGTGTGTGTGTGTGTGTGTGTGTGTGTATATGCGAGGGCGAGAAAGAGAGACAAAGACGGATAGAAAGGAGAGAGGGAGAGAGCTATTACTACGCAACATTTCTACGAGTATTTACATTCGGACAGATGCAGAGCATCGGAGAAAGCGCGACCTCAAGTCAAATCACATCGTGGTCAATTTTGCCTTTCATTCTTTCGAAGTTGATAAATTTCCAGTTCAATTACAGAAGCCCTTTCTTCTATTTCTCTTTCTCCTTTTCTCTCTTGAAAAAAAAAATCAGTTGTGATGGAATGTAACCTATCAATTTTTGAGATGCTCAACTCATGTCAGATGTCACAAATGTATCCCTGCAACTTGATCATTTAACGAGAAATTGGCACGTCATTTAGAAAACCTAAACGGGAAATCTCTCAGGAACAAATCAGTTTTAAATAATGATTGAAACTATTTCTCTTTATCTATACAACTAAAAGTTTTAGAGCAGAGCCCTTCAATTCTTGTTGTCCATTATCACCCAACCCAAATGACTTTTCTGCTAATTGTAAAGAAACTAACATTTTTTTATCATGCAATGTGTTTGTTCCATAGAAGGGTGGGTAACATTCCAGCGAATCTCCACTATTACCTCCGTTCCTATTCTTCTTTGATGCCAGGCACTCTACATATTCTATTCCAGATCTTGATATCATTTTGGTGCTAAAATAACTCATTTATTTTCCCCCACTTTAGGATATCATACATAACCAATAGATCACCAACACTTCCACCTACTAAAGCCACAAAACATTGTGGTTGTATCTCTCGTATAAGTAAAACTGGAACTAATAAAATTTTCTTGAAATCAGTACTTGTTGTTTTAATTTAAAAAAAACGAACACATTGAATAATTAAGGTTTAGACATACGACATCAAAACATCAGTCAACAACAACGACATAATGGTATAATTATATGATAAACAAGCGAACGAATCATAGATGAGTAGTTTACAAGTTTTCATTGCAATCACAAGGCCTGGGGTTCGATCGCACAACATGGCATCTTGAGTACGCGCCTTTCACCATTGCTTCTGGAAAGTTGGTAGACGGCAATTCTTAGAATCCTTGCGAATGGATTGTATACGTCTTTCAAAGGTGCCTCCAATGGGTACTGCAGATCCTATTGTTTTAAGGCTACACGTATCTATCATATTATAAACTTACCCACTGTGGTGGAATTAGTATGTAAGTCTAATGACTTACACACTAATTATATGAGCAGATAATCCACTTAACTGAACAAGTAAATAATCATCGTCGAAACAGACGGAAATCTATTTTCTTTATATGATTAAAAATAGGAAAGCAATATTTCACTGGAAATAAAATTAACGTTGTTTCAATAATGTATTTACATTCCGTGTTCTAGTTTTTTTAAAATTCTATGAAGACAAACCAACCTTCCGTTATTTCCAGTGTCGAGGAGTAGCACAAGGTGTAGTGTTTTAGAGTAAATACAAAACAATTTTTAGCTGTGTCCGGAACATTACAAACAACTCTTACGAGTGTAAATATCTACAACTTCCATGATGTTTTTAATCATTTGGGTGTTGATTAGATATTCGTCAATGTTATTTGAGTGATTAAAGCAGATACTTGACAGACTCGTTAGAACGTCGCACAAGATATATAGCGTTATCTACTACTATACCTTGTGTTTTGAGTTCAAACCTCGCCGAGGTAAATTTTTATATTTTCGAGGTTGATAAAATACCAATCTAGGGTGGTGGATTGGCGGAGGCGTTAAAATGACGAATGGGTGGTTGTTTTTGTTTTGGGTTCAAGTCCCGGCTTTGTCTACTTTAGGTATAAAATTAATAAGAAATGGTTTCCGGTTTCAGGATACCGTTATCCCTCCATCCCATAAGCTTTCAAGACCTTATGAATATACTGTACACTATTCTTTCCTTCTCATTAGAAGATGAACAAAAAGAAACCCCACTTATACTAATTAGTTTTAACAAAGATTTTGCAGCCAAATCTTTGACCTAGTTCTGACTAAAGAAACGAGCGTCAATCGTTGCGGTATAGTGATCAGTGCAAGAGACATCGTCATGGATGAAGAGACAGAAAGGGGGAAAGAGAGAAGGGGGAGAGGTGTAAATATGTAAATTGTCTCATAGGTAAATTAGCAAGCCAGTTATCTTTTATCTTTAACTTGTTTCAGTCAAAAGACAGCGGCCATGATGGGGCAACACTTTGAAGAATTTTGTTTGAAGGAATCGTCTCCCTTATTATTTTTTTAACGCCTGGTACTTATTCTATCAGTCTGTTTTCCCGAACCGCTATGATGTGGGGATGTGGGGACGTAGAGACGTTAACACACCACCACCAGTGATATAGGGGTGGCGGTGCAAAATCAGACACGTCACACACACACTCACACAGACACGTCACACAAATATACACACACATATACGACGGATTCTTTCAGTTTCTGTCTACCAAATCTATTCACAATGCTCTGGTCAGCCCGGGGATAAAGCAGAAGTGATTCGCCTGTGGGACTGAACCCGGATCCATGTGATTGGGAAGGAAAATTCTTACCACACAGCCATACCTGCACGTATAAATACTTTATCTCCTTATATTTCATTGGTCAACCTTTCTTTAAAATCCACTTATTGAAACTATGATGGTACTACGTACTCACATGTTTGAGAAAACAGTTACATATCCTTCAGACTGCAGCGTACCATGCTCAAAATAGTGGTACAGACATTTCAAAACATAGTACTACATACTACTGATATATAGATTTCACGAAGAAAGTTAAAAAACATATACCAATGGCGAAATTGCTGGTGAGAGAATACTTAATCAAAGTTAATCTGGATCATAATGAAGAATAACAAAATCATACACAACTGCAGTAACAATAAACAATTCCGTGCGAATGAAGTTTTAGTTTGAACACGGCTTTGATGTGTACAAGGCATTGTCAATAATACCGGCTTGATATAAATTTCAGGGTAGAGACCGTTGACTCTTCAAGCCAGCTGCGAGCAATCTTATTCGTGGATATGTGGGAGATGGCAGAGAAAAGAGAAAATAGTAAGAAATGGAAACATTGAAAGCAAAACTGAAATCAAATAAACAAATGAACTTCCAGTATTGGTAGAGCAAACGGAGCAAAGACGAAATCACAAATGGACTGAATGAATCTTGTTCTATTTCTATCTGAATGAACATGCGCACATGCATATACATACGAAGCACACAAGTACAGACAGACAGGCAGACAGACAGACAGACAGACATACAAAAGTATTTATTAAGCTATTTAACAATACATATGCACACATACATACATACATACATACATACATACATACATATATACATACATGCATACATACATACATACATATGTACGTACATTCGGACATACGTACGTACGTACGAACGTACGTACGTATGTATGTATGTGTGTGATTATGCCAAGTCATATATATAAATCGATTTAACATTATACTAATGTATTTCTTAAAAGTTTTTCTCTTTCTGATGTGTACACACTTATTTTTTTACAAAGAAAAGGTTGATAACGACCTCGAGCAACTTCGACATGCTTGCCGTTATCGGAAAGAATGATGGCAATCTAATCAAATTAAACCTGGCTTATACAACATAAATCTATTACCTTTTTTTTTTTTATCTCTTATGTGTTTCAGTCAGCACACTTCGGCCATGCTAGAACACCGCCCTGAAAAATTTTAGTCGAATGAATCGACCCCAGCACTTATTTTTTAAAGCTGGTACTTATTCTATCGGTTTCTTTCTTGCCGAACGACTAAGATACATATGCACGTAAGTACACCAACACCACTTGTTCAGAGGTGGTGATGGAGAAGCACAAATATGAAATCATACACTAATATATATGTTTCAGTTTCCGTCTACCAAACAAACTCTTAGGACCTTGGTCGACCCAAGGCTATATTTAAAGACACTTGCCATAAGAGCTACGCAATGTGACTCAACATATAACAGGTTTAAGCACTGGAAATTGAGTGCATGTGGGTTTTTTTTTAATTCCCAGCAGAAGCTTCTTATCTGGGAAAATTTTTTTTAAAAGTTGGTTTGAAGTAGATTATATCATATGCATCCATGACAACTCTGGAGTCATGCATGTATATTTATGACAAATTTCACTGAAATTTAAATCATTTCTTCCGAAGCGCAGAATGTTTAACGGCAAAGTATATCCACCATTGCAACTTTAATCAATATATCAACTTCAAATATATTTTCAAATTTTGGCACCAGGCCAGCTGTTTCAGGGAGAGGGTAAGTTGATTGGTACTTAATTAATTGAATTTTGATTAAGAACGTAAAGATGGGCGAAATACCGCTAAGCATTTCGCCCAGTGTGTTAAGGATTCTGGCAGCTTGCCTCCTCATGAATATTATTATTCTTTAATATACAGGAGAGATTAGGGGTATCCTTCTAAGTAGGTTATATGTCAAAGTGCTCAATAATCATGAACTTAGAGAAATATACAAAAATGTAGCCTACTTTTTTTTACATAAAAATTCGTGGCATATTCTCTAATATAAAAATAAATTATACCGGAACATAAATCTATTTCAGAAAAATGAGGCAATAATAAAATGTGTCTCTTTGTAATCATTTTATGCTTTTTGATGTACTTTCAAAAATATTGATATTTATAGCTCCAAAGATGGCCTAAAGCTGCATATGCTGTTTCAGCTTTGATATATTCTATATACAATCATAAGAATCGATTCCTATGAATGTTGGTTTACATATTTTTCGGTTGTATTCTTAGGTGTATGTGTAGCCTAGTTAAAGAGGAAGATCTTTTCCTTGCAGGCGGAGGTGTATATGAATACACATATAAATATATATGTGTGTGTGTATGTGGGTGCGTATATGTGTGTGTGTATGTGAGTGTCTGTAGATGTATGTATATGTATATAAAAATACATATATACGTGTGTGTATGAGTGTGTGTATGTGTGTATGTATGTGTATGTGCATGTATGTACGTATATTAGCGTTAGTATTCCAAGTGTCACGCACCAATTGCAAGATCTTGACCATTACCAACGTACGATGTAACTATGTGCTTCTGTGCGGAATAAAACACATGCTCAATAAAACATTCATAACGACATACATAAATTAATGTCATAGTTACGGGAAACTACCGTGTGGAGACGTTCGGCGCATGAAATACGCATATAAGGTTTATTAAAAAGAAAACAAAAAAAAACCCATTAGCTTGACAATATTTATTTTATTAGTTGACAAGAACTTACTCTATGGTTGTTCGATATTTAAAAACAAGCGTAGAAAATAATTCTAAAATGAAATTTTCCGTACATAATATTGAGGGAGTCTCTTTTGAGTGTGATGCAGTAAAGCAACGGCTTTCTTTATTTTTTGTTACACTGGTACATTGAAACATATTTTTCTCGTTGGTAAGACGTAAGAAAATGCATGTAATATTTACATGCTCCCAGAGAGTGTTAGTAAATTATATTTTAATTTATGAAATTGTAGATGTCTTAAGGAAAAACATACATATATTTTATGAATACATATATTTTGTATGTGAAGTATGAGGCATGATGGTTTGGTGATTTGAATTATATTACCGTCTGGAACTTAAATGTTAAATAAGGTGAAAACCTAAACTGCAAGGAAGAAATGGGTAGTGACGTACGGGAGGTGGGAAATATGAATGTATATGTTTAGGTAATCGTTTAGTTTTGTTAATTAGGACTTCAATATTTATGGATACGTGGGTGCACAATGTTCTGTAGTGAATTAGCTTTTTACATATATATTTTCGAAATTTGCTAGGCGTATAATGGATATCTGTTACATATACATGTGTGTGTGTGTGTGTACTTATATATACGCATATCTATCTATCTATCTATCTATCTATCTATCTATCTATCTATCTATCTATCTATCTTTCTATGTATCTATCTATCTATCTATCTATCTACCTATATATATATATATATATATATTTATATATATATATATATATGTATGCATA
>NC_069000.1:32079492-32082990 GCF_001194135.2 Octopus bimaculoides | reverse complement strand
TATATATATATATATATATATATATATATATCCACATATGTGCATACATGCTTGACAGTTTAAGATATATTTCGTGCTAGGTAAAATGTGTTATAGTAACATATAGTTAAATACGGTTAAAATATAGCGTAAACATCTTACATATATATACTTACAGAGATATACATCTATATAGTTCATGCATATATGCGTATGCTTAAATTTGTACATGGAAAACGACAAATATGTACGTGGATAAAATATAACAGAATATATCAGCACGATTATTTTGTGCGTCTAAACTGATTCTCTAGTAACTAAATTCATATGCAACAATATCTTATTTATGAGTGTATAAATATTTTATTAGCTATTATTAAATAGAACATCATATATTTAATAGGATATCGCTTGTGTATACGTACATAACGAAGTATTTCAGCTTACCTATTATAATCACAATGTTTTACTTTGATTGAATTGGTCTGTACGTGAATCACTTATCTGTATGTACAGACTCTTTACTATTGCAATAGGCATGATTCTACTTATATTGTAACAAGATGAGTACATATAAATGCACATTGATTAATATTGTGATATAATTTTACTCCTAACATTGCCATAACATGGTGGTAAGTTTGTAAGAAATTGGTTAATTTTGCAAATGTTAACCCTTTACAGCATCAAGTTGTGTAAAGGTTTTGAAATGAAAAGTAAAAAAAAGAACAAACAACTAGGGAGAGAAAGTGAATGCAAGATGAGAGAGAATTTTGTTCTTTAATTGGTAATAACACCCGTATAACTAACATTTATTGAGGATTTTGTTTTTTAGCAACACTAAACTCCAAAACGTCAATAGAATAGATTTCATGCTGTAGCACGGGAAGGTTATAGTAAGAACCATGGCTATGCCAGTGCTTCTGCCACTAACAAGAACAACGAAATCGCAACGCTGGCAACCAGTTTGCTAGAAACAGCAAACAAATCTCATTCAAAGCACACGTTATTGTTTGAAATATGTAGAGATCCCACTCGGACAATGTTGTCTTTTGATACAAAAAAAAAAAAAAAGAATGGAAGGATATGAAGGGAGATGTTTATATATTAGGTTTGCTCGATCCGGATCGACCTAAGGCTAAACAAATGTAACAACAACAACAACGATACGACAAGCATGTTAACAATAAAAAGCAGTATGTTTATTCTCAATTTATCAAACCAATGAAGTAACCTCTACGTGGTCTTTCGATCGGCTTGTAATAGCAGGCAGCTCACTCTAGTAACGCAATCTTCAGTCTTATGTGATGGTATGATGCATAAGTTAAAGTAGTGATACTTAGACCAAAGAAAACAGCAGCATGGTCGTAGCAGGAATTGCTTGATTGTAGCCTCTTCGATTAAGTGGTCTTCAGGCTAAACAACAAGAACAATCCTTATGTACTTGTCTAGTGTAATGTTGGTCATTGTTGCGGATGCTGTTTTGATGCCAATTAACTCTGCTCTTCGGAGTATTTGGTTGAAAGTTTGTGAATATTCCGTCAACGTTTATACAATATGTACGCTGTATTTTGAGGGAAATCTTACCAATGTCTCTAGTAGACGTAACGCTCACAGTAATGTTCTTCTCGTTGGTTCGATATTTTGGTTATTGTTTTGTTGTCACCTTCTAAGACAAAACCCCACATTACTTGTAAGTAGTGATGCAACGGTTTTGAACTAAGGCCTCCCCCAAAAGAGTTAACCTGGCGCTAAACAACACTAAAAGCAGAGAGACAGACATACAGAATATATAACTGACGTGTATTTTGTTGATGTGCGACAGAGATGAGTATCTAAAACTTCTAGTGAGGTAAAACCCATGTAAGAATATGCACCATTGGTGTCACTAACAACAATTATAACCAGAATGAAGACCACAGAAATAAAAAGGAACTAAAAACAATTTCAGTAAAGAACAGCAAAATATAATCAATGTCTTGAGAAGTCTCTTTCAAAGATATCGATATAATATGAATTGGCATATTTTCTGTTAAGATAAGCACGATGTTTAAATGAATGGATTTGAAAGAGTTAAGGAAGTCAAACGAACAAAGCAGATAATTGGATTAAGCCACTGAGCTTTTGTGCCTATGTACATAACTTGTGTGTGAGCATGCGCGCGTGTGTGTATGAGAGAGAGAGAGAGTGTGGGCGAGATTGTGTGTGTGGAGGGGGGTAAGCATGTATGTCTGGGTGCGCACGCATGTAGTCTGATCATACATAGAGCACAGATTAAAGTAGAATACTATCAAGTCAGCATAAAACTATATACAGGCGACGGTTTAGCGGTATCTCATATTTCGAAGAAGCTTAGACAAACTTACGACCATACTAGTTTCTTCAAAGTATTCAACATATAATGTACGATACGAACAATGATGAAATAAAGAATACTTTCAAGATTTAACACATGAACTAAACACAACCAAATACTTCAGGCTTCTGAATAATCAGCATATATACAATATATATCAGCAACGAATCTAACGTCTCCCTTCGATTGTAAAATATCATAGATAATATTAGAAAACATTTATAAATCACAGATATCAACCTAAATATATATATATATATATATATATATATGTGTGTATATATACATATATATAAATATATATATATATCTGTATGTATGTGTGTGTGTTTTTGTGTATGTGTATGTGTGTGTATGTATATATATATGTATATATGTGTATATATATTTATATATATGTGTATATATATGTATATATATGTATATCATATATATATATATATATATCTATTATATGCATGTTCCGAGGCCCAACCTCTTCAAACAAAACTCATAAGCTACGCACCTTTTATTCATACCTATATTCTATTTTTTATTCTATCTGAAGCTCAATATTTCACGGTATCCCAGAGAACATCTTTAAAAGTACGAGATGAATTTATTCAGGTCTATTACAAATTTCAATAAGTAAAACTTCCAGATATGAATAAAACGGTACTTTTATAATCCAGGCAACTTTCGAAGACAAACACGACGCACTTGTCATCGATCATCGATCAATTCAGAATAATCATGCTGAGAGGTAAGTTCTATTGATATCATAAGACAATCCACAAATTCTGGTACACGTTCGGGGTACGACGTAATAATTTTTACAAGAACTTTTGCAGGTACAATGTATTAGCATTTCATTTCTTGAAATGTTCAGTTAACGTAGTTTAATTCCTGTTCAGCATCTTAACCAAAGTAAATAGATGACTTATGTGCGTACTTTCATCTCGACATGGGGTACCTCATCCGTGGAGGTAGGGTGCAGGGGGTTAGCGACGACCCTGTATACATGTATATATATATATATATATATATATACATATATATTTATATGTGCATGAATACCTATCCTATATACGCACATATGTACACACGCACACACACATACACATATGTATATATAAATGTATATATAAGTATATATATATATATATATGTATATGTGTATATAT
>NC_069000.1:32076703-32079389 GCF_001194135.2 Octopus bimaculoides | reverse complement strand
ATATATATATATATATGTATATATATATGACTATGTATATATATTGTGATAATATCATATATAATAAAGTTGTCCATTAGAACATTACAAGATTTGGCTCGAAATCCAGATTGAATACCTAATAGCAAAAAGATAAAAACAAAAAAGACCAAGAAAATTGCGTAACATGACACTGAATATGATATAGACTGTATCTTTAAACTCGCCGATGAATTTCTTGAAACTGATAAATAATATGCTTGTTCACTTTACACAGATACCAGCAAATATTTAATAGAATATCAGGAAAAATAAAAGAGAAAAAAAAGCAGCTTGGATTTCAGTAACATAGATTCACACATCTCGAACTACAATAAAATCGTTCACAACACATATCAATCTCGCTGTAAATGTGAAAATACGGTAAACTTCAGTCTTAATGGAAAACGTATATCTAAAGTCTTAATACACAGAGCTTATGTGCTGTTAACAGGGAAAGGTTTATATCGAGTTAACACAAAACATCATTAAAACTATCTACAAACAATGCACTCATTCAGTTACATAGAGAAACAAAATTAATTCTACATCCATATTGTAACAGATATAGAAGACGAAAACAGTAGTGAATGACGCCAAGGCAGACTCGCTCCCTCACCGTGCCAAATGATTAGCGGCATTTCGTCCGTCATTACGTTCTGAGTACAAATTCGACAAGTACATTATTTACCTTATTTACATTATTTATATTTGACGGATATTTGTCCTCATCTTGTTTGTGTTAACAACAAACAAGATGAGGACAAATATCCGTCAAACGTAGATAATGTAAATAAGTGAAAATAACGTACATAGTTCCTCATCTCTTAAATATAGAACTTTGCCTTTCATCCCTTTCGGGGTTGATAAAATAAGTACCAGCTGAGTACTAGGGTCGGTCTAAGGGGCCCGAAATTGCTGGCTTTGAGCCAAAATTTTAGAACGTTATAAACTAAATACTGGTGAAAATGATGAAACGGACACCATCCGAAAGTTGATATTAACCGGTTGTTCTTGGAGAAAGACCAGTGTGGAAGAGATTTAATTGCTATAGAAAAGTGAGTACATATGGAGAGAAAGGCCTACTATAATGTTTACAGAATAGTAGAGAGAAATTACTAAAGGCAGTGAATGAAGAACAGGGGATCAGATGTTGTGTAGGAGAAAAGGACTAGTGAAATTAAAAGAGAACATTTTAACAGATTGTTAAGAAACCATTGCAAGCTCAGTTTTAAAGCCACTGAGGATGTATTTCGAACAAAACCTGGACTTGCATGAGAAGAAGGCAATTGAAACAAAGTACAGAGAGACTTACTATAGTAGTTCACGATCAAACAGTAAAAACAAACAACTTGATAAAATGTGTGTATGGGCATAAGGTGTCAACAAAATGTAGTGTGTGGAATTTAGAATGAAACAATGACACATTGTTGCAGAATATCCCATATTGGTTCAGAGAGACTATAAGAAATCTAGGCATTACCAAGTTGTGAAAGTTTTGCTCTAGAAACTTTGTCAAAAACAAGGATTTGAAGCTAGAAGTATTTGGAATGATCATCAGATTGAAAGAGTGCTTGAGTCAGAAATGCAAGATTTTATAGAATTTTCCAATTTAAACGCATAAGTTAGAAAATAATAAGCTAGATATAGCAACAGTAGGCAAAGAAGAGCTAAGTTGCTTACTAGTGAATCCATCATGTCCGTTTGATTCGAGGATAGTAAAGAAAGGAGATGAAATATTATAAATAATACAATCCCCTAGAATTTGAAATTGCGAAAATTTGAAGTATGAAAACTGTAACGGTTGTGCAAATAATAATTGGTGCATTAGGAACCGTGAGTAACGATATAGAAAAATGGTTGAAGGAGATTTAACTGAAATGCGCTGTAGAGCTTCTACAGAAAGTTTGCTTCTTGAAATCTTATCAGAAATGCTTTGAGCACTTGAAAGATTATTCAAAGCTTGTGTATATCTAAGGTTACAGGTAGTGCCCCGCTATCGACATAAATCCTACTAGTAATAACCAAAGCCGAGTCAAATAATAATAATAATAATGATAATAATAATGATAATAATAATAATAATAATAATAATAATAATAATAATAATAATAATAATAATAATAATGATGATGATGATGATGATGAGTAGAATTAGTTGTAGAAGAAACGCGAAGGTGAAGGAGAAGTGGATGTGAAGGAAAATTTCTGCTATTTCTCAAAATAAAAACAGAATACATACAGACATTAAATTATAGCATTCATTCATATAATTGTGCGTGTGCATGTGTGTGCATGTATATGTGTGAATGTGTGTGCACATGTACGCACACATATATATTGCAGATAAACGCAGAAAGTGGTGAAATATTTAATTATTGAGAGTATGCAGTGCTTTTGCTTATTTTTTTTTTATATATACGAATTATTCAAACTGTGAGAAGAATATATATTATATGTATGACAGAGTAGATATTGTATATGTACTCCGAGTTAGGTAAATACACACTCTGGCATTTATTCTATCATTCTTACCAAATCGACCAAATTACGGACGGACACACACACTCACGCGCACATATATATATATATATACATATAGATACGCACAGGTACATACATAGCCATACACACACACACGTATATGTATATATATATATATATATAT
>NC_069000.1:32074458-32076613 GCF_001194135.2 Octopus bimaculoides | reverse complement strand
TGTGTGTGTGTGTGTGTGTGTGTGTGTGTGTGTGTGTGTGTGTGTCGAACGATGAAATGAGTGCTCAACACCGTATTGGTGACGAATATGTATAATTCACAAATAAAGATATATATGCGTATATGTATATATTTGAAATTTGTTTAAGGGAAACCCTTTGAATATGCAAATAATGCTCCTATTCCACTATGCCGGCCACCGTCTGATGATGCTGATTAGTGAATCAGCTTCTCAGGGTTGCGTCAAGTTGTACCGATATAATGTAGGATAAATTATAATGCATCACTACGTGCGTTTCCATGAATCACATGACTCCTAGGGTCATAGTCCGTATTCTTGGGATGATTGCAGTGTAGTTTGTATTATCCGGGCGCATCCGGTTGATCATCATCATTGATTCATTTCCTTAAGCGATATAATATTTGTGGATGCACCACATGGTGATGTTTCCCCCTTTTTGCCTGTATGAATGTCTAGCGAGTTATAAAGGTTACTACGACCTACAATGTAATCATCCCAGGAATACGCGCTGTGATCTTAAAGTGATTTGTGGAAACACGCGTCGTGATACAGTAATTGTTTAAAAATTCCATCCTAGGATTATTATTATTATTATTATATGTATGTATGTATGTATACAGAGATGGCGGGCTTCTATTCAGTTTTTGACTACCGATTTACTTACAAGGTCTTTGTGCACACGGGCTATAGTAGAGTGCAATTGATGGAGGTACTACGCAATATAACTGAACCCAAAAACATACAATTGCAAGCCCGCTTCTTAATTACCCAGCCATTGCCTGGGCTATATAAAAACATTCGTATTATCCGTGAGAAATTGGCTGAAATAATATGTTACGAAATTGAAGACACAATTGCTTATAGATGTAGCATTTATATTATTTAAGTTATTAGTAACATAATTGAGTGATAAATATATGTATAGTTAATTAACTCTCATACACAAACACGCGTGTGCGAACACACACACACACGTATATATGCACACGTAAATGCAGATACACACACACAAACACATATATCACATCACAGACGCATACATGTACAAGCAGGTATGTGCGTGCACTCACACACGACGCGCCATTGTTTTCACTCGTGATTTTCGTGTGATTTGATGAATCATATTTGTTGCCTCGCTCATACATATATCAGATACGGTGGAATTGTATCGTGTTATCGTGTAAATGGACGCCGAAAAATTATGACATTGTATAGTATATACAATTTATTTAATGAAAGAAAACGAAAGTGAAAGTAGAGATATGTGTGTGTGTGTTTTAAGTGGCTATTATGACTCAACAACAATGTAATTATTACAGCTTCAACATATAATCTTAGATCAATTTAGTTGCCAAACAAGTGAAACACAGGAACAGATGTCTACAATTATATAAATATAATTTAATGTATGTGTCGCTAAATAAAGTAGTTTTGGAAGCCACGTTGTGTCTTGTACAAACTTGTCTTGTATTGCAATGTGTTTATAACAAAATATTCGGTGTGTGTGTGTGTATGTGTGTGTGTGAACGATATGTAAGTCTATACATTTGTCTATTCATAAGTGTGCACATATATAATCCTACATGCGTATCTACCTATATATGTGGGTGTGTATGTCGGGCAACATATGAATTTAGAAACCCGAGAACGTGAAATAATTCTTTCTATGAAAGTTGAATCTCGAAGCAAATATTGCAATGAATTATAATATATTCATAATGGATGAAAATACCTACTGGATAGAAAGTGTCAAACCTGAAGCTTATTCCATGCCAAGTTATCTATATAATTCATTATAAATATCATCATGTGTGTGTGTGAGCGTGTGTGCGTGTGTGTATGTGTATATACATGACTGTTTCTGACGATACACATTTATACACACACACACACACACACACACACACACACACACACACAAATATCGGGGGTAGAGTAATATGCTTTATTAATAAAGCTGCAAGGACATCCTAAAAGCTGTTACTCAGAGTTTCACGTTCCCGTTCGTCAGACAGTTTTGGTTGGGAATCGAACAAAAAATTATTTTCTATTCTCAACCAAAGCTGTCCGACGAACGGAAACTTGAAACTCTGACTACCAGTTTTTTTTTATATTTGCAGCTTTATTAATAATA
>NC_069000.1:32071183-32072445 GCF_001194135.2 Octopus bimaculoides | reverse complement strand
ATATATATAATATTTTTTTAAAGATATATATATATATATATATATATATGTATCTTTAAAATTTGCTTACTGGGAACGTTTTCAATATGCAAATAAAGTTCCTATTCCATTATGTCGGCCACAGTCTAATATTGCTGACTGGTGAACCAGTTTTGAGGTTTCAACGAGCTGTATTGATATAAAGTAGGAATACTATAGTAATAATAGCAGTAACCCTTGGACAGAATTTATAAATATCTAATGTATCGCTACGCGCGTTTCCATACAACAGATGTCTCTTGAGATCATAGTCCGTATACCTCGTATGATTGCAATGTAGACCGTAGTATCCGTGGGCATCGGATAGATCATCTTCATGGATTCATTTCTTTAGGCGATATAATATTGATGGATGTTTACTAATGGAATGTTTATCCCTTTTGACCAGTGGAAAAGACGGTTGATACATATACGTATTCATACACGCCTGTATGTGTATGTGTTTATACATGTATATATACATTTATCTATGTATACGTATAGAAATATGTATACACACACGCGCTCACATAGACACAGACACACACACAAACACATATATGAGGGGTGCATACATATACACATATTCACTGAATATCTTCTTTAGCCATCTCTAATTTTCTTTGATAAAAGAACAAAAAAGATAAAAGAACAATACAACTTTGTTAGCGACTAGCGTCTAATCTGCAAGGTGATTTAATAAATGCCAACAACGAAAGATAAATTCATACATACACACATTCGTACATACTACGTTTTTCCTACAGTTCTACTTGTGTCTCCCTCTTTCTCCCTGTATATACATATACACTCACGTGCATGCACTCGCACACACACTCATATTTACATGCATATTGTATATATGTAAGTGAAGTTGGATATTACAAAGTATATCATAATTGATACAAGCTCCAACAAAAATTCTGATCGATGCATATAAAAACAGGCGGGTTGCTTATATAATTCTGAAAATCAGGAGTCGAACGTTGCACTTAATATCACGAAGAGTATAGATAGATACATTAGTGTCTCCCCACCTGTTTCAATGAACACAATTAAACTGCCAAAACGTTTAGTATTGAGATTCATTACTTGTAGACTGTGTTGACAAAAGAAGCCATTATTGAATTTCGTGTGAAAATTTCTTTGGAACACTTCCGAAGCAGAATATTATTGCGAAGGTTTATTCCCTTTGTAAGATGAATCTCATACACACACACAAATATGTATATATATATATATAT
>NC_069000.1:32067780-32068561 GCF_001194135.2 Octopus bimaculoides | reverse complement strand
ATGACTATATTATAACATAAACAATTATTTAAAAAAAAACAACAATTTGTTTCGAATTATATACATTTTTTTATATATAAACCATTCATTTCCCTTATATATAAGCCTCATCAGCGCAATTGGTGCGTAGATAGAGGAAATTCCGTGTGAAGGAATTGCTGGATTGTAAAAAAATTAATTCAAATGTTTACGTATTATGAGCAGGAGCCTTAGTCATTCGACTACTTATCAGTTACATTAAAAATTTTAAAAAACACAAAATTTTTTACAGACAAAATAATTAAGTAGAATCTACAACTATCGAAATATATTTCTATATATCTCAAATAATATCAATATATCTCAAATAATATCAATCCAAACTCGTTTATACCTAAGACAATCTTTCGCTATTATAATAACATAGAACAATAAAATATATGTATCAGATAAAAATCCAAGGCTGTTAAAGATTTCAGAACATTTAGAAACAGGTCTTACAGCTGTTTCCTGGATATTTTATATATCCCTTCATCGGAGATGGTGTGAGAAAATGGTTAAGCAATAGTTATTCTAGCTTAGCTTAGATATGAAATAGTGAGTGAAGTGGAGGAATGAAAATAGACGTGAGATATGCAAGGATATTGTATCTCTAGTTCATTATTTAGGAAGAATGGTATATACATAAGATCCCTGTACCTTGTGAGTAAGTTCCAATAGTATTTAAAATTGGTCATTCCAAGCATAGAGTTTGTAAACGGTGTTATTGAATCGAGAGTTTTTTAGTATATGCATACTGCTT
>NC_069000.1:32066475-32067634 GCF_001194135.2 Octopus bimaculoides | reverse complement strand
GCGAACAAGCAAAGTTTGAGCATGTGCGGCCGATGAGTGTGTTTTATTATAAACAAACACATGCACGCCCCCCCCCACACACACACAAACACACACACACAAACACACACACACACACAAACAATACAATTTTCTGCCCTCATTACGTTACGTGTATAATGATGTTAAGTGAAATGCAAGTGTAATATTGTGTCATGAAATTAGTTTAATTTTATGAAGGACATTCACCAAGTATCAAGAGATAGGAAGCGCGCACTCAGCTTATAACCGAACTGGTTCATCCATATTTTTCCTATTTTCAAACAGCCTGGAGAATGTTATTAACATCGGTTGAATTCATTATGGGATTTCTTTTCAAATTCTCAAAACATGATATAATTGTCAAACTAAATTTTTAATGAAATGCTATGCACCGTATAAGTTTCTGCGATGTTGATTGAATGTTGCTGGATTGATTTAAAGTTCACTTTTTGTTTAGCCAGGTCAGGCGTAATTCTGCAGGCCTATGATCAAAGACATGAAGCTTTGAACTTTTCTCTTATGTATTCCAGACGTCATGTATTCCGGAATAGATAACCGGAAAATTCTTATATCACCACGGTAAGGTTCAGTTTGTGAGAAATTTAACTACTATTTCTGTCATAGAAGTTCAATAAACTGGTGCTAGATTTGGTTGAATTTCTTTTCTTATGGCTTTTCTATCTGCAGTGCATATGTGCTTTGCATTAAATCTTGTCAATATATTTTTTGGCTTTTAAGGCGAGGAGCTGGTAAAATTGTTAGCAGGCCAGGTAAAAAGCGTAGCGGCTTTACGTCCGGCTTTGCGTCAAATTGTACAGAACCAGTGACAGCTTATCATCTTGGAATAATCACGTCTTTTTGTGTGTGCGCGCTTGTGAGTGCGTGCATGTGAGAGATAGAGAGTGATTGATTGAGTGATTGATTGATTGATTGATTGAGTGAGTGAGTGAGTGAGTGAGTGACGGAGGGAGTGAGGGACGGAGGGAGTTAGTGAAGAGTGAGTGATCGAGTGAGTGAGTGAGCGAGTGAGTGAGTGAGCGAGTGAGTGAGTGAGTGAGTGAGTGGGTGCACGAGCGCGTCACAATGTCGGACTACTTCTATGTAAGGAAGGCGGTGCCGTATTTATTTTATACATTGC
>NC_069000.1:32062483-32065754 GCF_001194135.2 Octopus bimaculoides | reverse complement strand
TTAGGCTCTAGAAATTAGAATAACATGTAATCGGTCTGTAATTTTGTTGACATTAGTTAGTCTTTGAAGTGGTTGCCAGGAATTTTGCCCCTAACCTCGGCCACTCTTGAATTTGGGATAGCCACCCTGTTCTTTAAATAAAGTATTCGTCTATATTTCAATGTAAGACATGTTGATGTCTTCTGTCCAGAAATTTGGATATTGCCTACTCCAGAATATTTCAAAATGCTTTTCCTGCATTATATTTTTCGATGTAATGTATTCCTAGACATGTTAAGCCAGAGGATAAAAGTTTTATGTTATTCAATCCGGTAATTCATTTGTTTTATGTATATTCTTCCAAAATATCTCTGCTTTGTCCTTTGTTTGGTGGAATATCTACTTGGATTGCTGTTATTCAATTTCCTGTAAAGGCTTCATTTATCTCTTCGAAGCATTTTATTTCGTTTGCATTGTATTCGTTGTTTTTCAAATTTCTGTATTCTCAGCGCTTTAGCTTTCACCAGTTCAATTAATATTCCTTTTGTGATTCTAAGTTCTTATTCGTCTTGAAGAGGTTCTTAGAATGTAATTTTGCTTTGTTGTGAGGTGACATTTTTACGATTATTATTTATATTCACTGCTGAATATTTGGCTTCCAAACAAGATCTATATTAGGTTTTCTACTGTTCTCCTTTATTCCGATGCCTACCACTCAGTTTATTGAGTTTAACGCCTGTATATCTATTTCATTTATATGGTCCGTAATTATTTGTCATGCACGGTTAACTTGTTTAATCAGAGGTATGTTTCGTATGAATGAGATATTACTGTTTTGTGGTCTGTCCTCAGTTTGTGAAAGTTTTATCTCCTGAAACATTTTATAAATCCGTTTATCATATTTTCTAAGCCAGCACTTTTTCATTTATACTGGCGTCGCTTTCTAAATATTATTACTTGGCAGTTTTAGGTTTGGAATTCGTTCGCTGTTTACTATTCATCTCCGTTTGGTTGTACGATCAATTGTGTTGCGTCTATATTTCCTTCAACATTGGCTCACGTTTCTTCGTACCCTTCTGATGTAGTGTGGTTTATGCGCTATTATCTGATTTACTATTCCTCTTTTCGCTTATTTCTATTCATCTAAATCTATTCGGTCGTTTTTTTTTTAAACGATTCTTTGTTTACAAGATTTATAATTAATATTATTTATTTGTGAACGTATCTTTGGGTTGCTGTTTCGTCAGATCTTGCAAATCGATAAATTGATATAACCTGAAGAGTTTACTTTGCTAATAAAGTGGTCTCTCATATAACCTCTAAGTATTCGGATCTGATCTTTTTGTCTTACCCCTTTGTTTATAGGAATATCATTTTGACTTGGCGGTACATGAAGACATTCAGACTCGATATATAGTTCCACTTGGGTAAATCTCACTGCCCCATTTATTTCCTCTTTACTTTTCGATTGTAAAGAGTTTTCCAAATAACTGCCATTAATACAAGGTATTACAATTGTTATAAAACTCTGGTTAATATCCTTTTTATAACGTAATATATAAAGCGTTTCCAACTCAGTAATCGCTAGTTTTCTCAACAAATTCAGCAAATAGGTTGATAGTAGTATGTCAGTCTCTTTGTAAAGATGTCCAACGGCAAATCTAACATTCAAATTAATATCAGAATCGTGTTTTTGATTAAAATGTCATTGCTGTTACATTCTTTTAAAAATTATTTCAGTTAATAAATTTTCAGAGAGTTACAACTTCTCCTGAATCAGTATGAAAAAACGAATCTGCTTGGAAATTAAATATTCTCATTGGTAACGTTTCCGTTGCTACTACTAACTTTCAAGTACTACAACAATGTTGCTTCCTCCTCGCATTTCTTTTCTTTTTTTCTTTTTTGTTGTTGTTTTGCACGTAATTACTTTGCAGCTGTTGAAATGCTTATTTTCTTGATTTTATTTTTTAATTTCTCCTGGGCATCTGAAGTGCACATTCATACACACTACTACTACTACTACTACTACTACTACTACTGCTGGTGCTGCTGTTGCTGGCGCTGCTGGCGCTGCTGGCGCTGCTGGCGCTGCTGACGCTGCTGGCGCTGCTGCCGCTGCTGCTACTACTGCTACTACTACTACTACTACTACTACTACTACTACTACTACTACTACTACTACTACTACTACTACTACTACTACTTTGTTGACAAATACTCCAAGACAAACACTCGAAAAGTATTGGGTGAAGAATAACATTGGTTTTAAAATGATTTCTACCAGTTTAAATATACTTTCATGTGAATTTTCTTTTCCCTAATGGCCTTTTATACACGTGTGCACATATGAGGCAGCAACATACACCATTGACTTTGTAAATCTCGTTGATATATATACAGATACACTTCTATGACAGAATATCCAATCGCTTTTCCAAAATATGACTATAATTACGTGTATGCTCAAGAATACAGTTGCCTCAGATACGTTGCAATGTAATGTTAAATATATTCTTTGCTGAATTCTATCTTAATTAAAATTTGTCCTCAAAACACCAGTGCTACGTAGTTATTGTTTTATTGCTCTACCAACAGGATAGGAACATGCTTGTTTTTCTTGCTATGTAAGATAATGAGAAGATTATTATAAAGATAATTATTAGGTACTTGAATGAGAGAAGTAGAGTAACAAACCAAGAATTGAGTTTCATTAAAATGTTTTTTTTCTTTATTTTTCGCGAAATATTTCTGTATCTTATTCAAAGGAAAATCATAATTAGGTGGATGGCCAAAAAAAAAAAAAAAAAATACAATGCAATATAAATTTTATTGCTGTAGCTCTTAAAAAATTCTGCATAGAATTCGCTAGTTGATTACATACCACGATATGCTACACTTCTTATAAGTGTGAGTAGGTAAAATTGTGAGAAATTTCACCATACTGCAAGTGACTTCATTATTCAAGAAGATTGAAGTTAATTTCCTGGGTATCATAACGATATGTAGTGCGTACCACAACGATATAAAGCAGCTAGAGTTAATCAGATATAAAGATAAGCTAGTCTATGCTTCACTATAAGCAGAGTGTACCAGAGGATGTTTTTCAGTCATGTTAAATGTATGATTTACAGCTAACCAGTTATAATACACTTAGTTGCAAATGGGTTTCTTACAAAGAAACATTCGACATACATATCATATGCACACGCATGCACATATCTATCTATCTATCTATCTATCTATCTATCTATCTATCTATCTATCTATCTATCAATATATATATATATAT
>NC_069000.1:32055710-32058210 GCF_001194135.2 Octopus bimaculoides | reverse complement strand
TGCACAAGGTAGCACGCAGTGGGCCTGAACCGGCAACCATGTGGTTGGTAAGCAATCTTCTTAGCACACAGCCTCTCCTGCGCCTATATATATATATAACTAATTAAGAGAACGGAGAAAAAAGACAGAAGAACAACAACGCATGGACGTTGTACATGCTAAGTATTAATGAGACGCTGAGAGACGGAAAGAAAAAGTGGTTTTACGTTTCGAGCTTAACTCTTCTTTGGAAACAGGAGACATAGAAAAGGAAGAAGTATATACGTACACACAAACACACAAAGACACACACATGCATACACACACACACACACATATATATATATGTGTATATATATATATATATATATATGTGTGTGTGTATGTAAGAAAGAATATGAGTGCGTGTGCGTCTGAGGGGTTGTGAATGTTCTGTGAATGTGTGTGTGTGTGTGGTGTGTATAAAACAAAAAATTGATTTTAAATAAATACTTCAGACTACAGGGATTTTATAGTTGTAAATTGCTAGTTTCTTCTTCTTCTTCTTCTTCTTCTTCTCCCCTTCTTCCTCCTCCTCCTCCTCCTCCTCTTCCTCCTCCTCATCATTATTATTATTATTATTATTATTATTATTATTATTATTATTATCATCATCAGCATTATTGTTGTTGGTGTTGGTGATGCTGTTATTTTTATCATCATCGTCATTATTATTATCATTATCATCATTTTTATTTATTTATTTATTTTGAATATATCATTTCTTTTTGCTCTTTTACGGTTGACCGTGTAAAAGTGCAAATCTTTATCTTTGTTTAGAAATGCCCTAAATAAATTCTGGTAATCATCTGCTGGGAAATGTTCCAGATAAATCTTTATGACAGACGAATAACACTAGAAGCAAGATTTAAATTATATAAAAATGAATGTATATATGTGAACAAGAAATTCTACAACACAAAGTATACGTACATCCACAACAAGACCCACAACCACGATCGCACCGAGAAGCAGCAGCACCAACATCATTAATATCATCATTATCATTAACCAAAACAACAACAACAATATCATAAGATTCTACAGTCTGGCAAATGCTTACAAATTTGTGTTGAAGGGTGAGATATAATCAATTTCGAGATTATTAATTTAATGTTCTGTAAGTGATAACAGTCAATCCTTACGCTCTTAAAACCATGTGACTGTGTCAGCAGACGCATCTAATACAAACAGTAGATGGGATTCTATATTTACAAACGGTTTTAGATTAACCAATAACTTCGATTCATTGTAACATAATAATTATGGACTGTAACAATTTCACGCAGTTCAGAATTTAATAGGCTCACAACAACAATAATTACAATAGTAACAATCATTATTTCTACTGGAGGCACAAGGCCCGAAATGACCAGACATTAACTTTTTCACTTTATACATACATACATACATTATATATATATATATATATATATATATGTCTTAATAGTTATCGGCAAGCTAACATGGCACTCCAGAAAAATAGGACGAATGTTGCCGTTGATTAGCGCCAAGAGGCTATCGCCTCTAGCTAGCTACGTGACGCGCGAACCTGTGTCCATTATAACCTTGGAACAGGGAAGATCAGCCGCTTCTCCTTGCTGGTCTGGCTTCTACAAACTAGTTTCAGGGTATTTGCTCCTTATCAATGTAGAGCAGCCGAACCGAGCAGGCGTCGCTACTGACCGTCTGACCTACGAAGAATAAAGACGTGATATGAGCAAACCCCAGAAAGATTCACCGAGAATGAGAATTGGAAAATCCTGTAGGATGTAATTATTCAGTGCGATCACCTGACGAAACTTCGGAAACCAAACATCGTTGCGGTACATAAAAAAGAAAACATTGGCGCTCTTGGAAGTATCAGCATTCAGCTACCAACATTACCAAAAAAGATTGGTGCACGTATGAAGGTAGAACAGCTAGAAAAATCAGCGAGAAAAAATTTGTAGTTTGAAATCAGTAGTTCTTTGACTGCTATTTCTAAATTTTCAGTATGTTGGTGAAGCAACTCATGCTGATCCCTATATATTTATGATTATAAATGTTTTTACCGATAAAGGTTTTTTTCATACTGAACTACTTGGCAAAATTGTTAATTATTAATGTTATTACTAATTGGCAATTCCCTGCCCTATATCTGTATATTTATATTGATGTCTCTTATTTGATGGTTAAACTGTAACCCTTTTATACGGGACTTTTTATCCGGGACTATCTGTGGCGCACATGGGATAGATTCTTGGGGTGAAGTGTTTGAACTTACTAGCCGATAAATTTTGTGAATGCCTTCCTCATGTGTTTTTGATGTCGCATGGTCAAATTCCCATGAGTATATAGACACTTTCAAATTTATCGTACATCATGCTGATGATCGGAGAAGAGTAGCTTTATACTCTTAACTGTGAAACGTCGTACATGGTTAACTAAAGGCAGGTTTGTTTTTGCTTTTCTCTTCTGTTTTTGTTCTGTGTGTGCCATA
>NC_069000.1:32052487-32055671 GCF_001194135.2 Octopus bimaculoides | reverse complement strand
ATATATATATATATATATATATATATACATGTTTTTGCGTGTGTTGTGTGTGTGTAAACACACAGAGTAAAGAAAACGTGCAAGTCTAGGATCAATATACCTGTGTGTGTATACTTCTGTGTGGTTATGCTTATATCTATATCTATATATATGTATGGATGTATGTATATGTGTATAATATATAGATAAAACCTGAACTGGTTTACTGGCTTAAAAGAGTTTACCCCATAAAATTAGGCCTTTATCCGAAGCAAAATCTATAAGCATTTTCAAATAATTCCATAGCTTGCCAGAAAAAATATCACTGAATTTTTATTTGCATCCCGTAGAGGTCATATTTCGATAAAGAGCTGCCAATAGTAACTACGTGCTCTAGAAGCTTAGCCTGAATTGGGAAACAGACAAAATCTATATCAATGATGGCTTCCTAAAAAAAAATCGATCGATTTTTTTTAGGTTATTAGGCCAGTGGCTAATATGTATGACTTGCTTAGTCATTTTAAACATCTCCATACAGATACATGTTCATGTCATTTAGACACATGGGGTGGGGGGGCATTTTCCCCACCTAGACGGGACACCGGTCCGCTGCAGGATTGCTCATTTTCGCCCACTGAGTGGACTTTAGTAACGTGAAATGAAATATTTTCCTAAAAAACACAACACCATCGCCCTGACCAGGAATCGAAGCTGCAATCATACGATCATGAGTCTAACGACCTAACCACTAAGCCAGTCATATCAACTGCACACACGTACACATATATAAAGCATAGGCGATCCGACAAAATGCCTTTGTTTTGTCCCGAGGAACGTCGGGAAAAGTAACGAAACGTATTATGTTATTGAAATTTGCTCTTCGCAATATACGTACACTATCGTATGCAGATGGCCATTATAGTCAAATACTACTTCTGTTGGGTGTAACGGCTTTTTGCTCAGCCGGGAGGATATTAGTAACAACTATGATCGTTCAGTCGCTGCTTTCCTATATCGGTGGTTACACATTTCTTCTAAATATGCGGTTGACTGTGATTAAATGCTACTGACAACGCTCAACTAGGAAGAAATACGCATCTAGCATTCTCACCAGTCGCTTTTAGGACAATATTAGTCTGCGATCGAAATATATTGTGTCATGTCGAATACAGGACATCCAAATATATCTTTTATTGATAATAAGATGTGAGGTTTGGGGAGAAAGAATTTCTGAGCTTCGGCGGAGAAGGGAGCAAAGAACTACAAATGGCCGGGATCAC
Source organism: Octopus bimaculoides (assembly GCF_001194135.2). Lineage (NCBI taxonomy): Eukaryota > Metazoa > Mollusca > Cephalopoda > Octopoda > Octopodidae > Octopus > Octopus bimaculoides. The sequence goes on along the minus strand of NC_069000.1, from coordinate 32,054,412 downwards.
TACCTAGGACCGAATAATCACGTACAGAGTGAAAGGCTAGCATTCTGGTTAATGCATCCCGGTTTGGTAGATCTACCTGTGCGCACTTTATGGGAAGACATACAGAAAGAAGATGATAGCTGAAGATGCAACAAATCGGGTATACATGCACACACACACACACACACACACACATACACACACACACCTACACACACACACACACACACACACATACATATATATATGTATATGTACCCGATCTACCAAACCGGGATACATTAGCTTATACATACACACACACACACACAGTTATATGTTATAATATAACATTGTAAAGTTTGAAAATGCTGATGCAAGAAAATCTCGCTCCTCGAGTCACTGTTGCTTCTGCTAAATATTAATACAAATGTACATTTACTCGTATTTTGATTTCTATTTTTCTTGTTTGCATTACCTTACCGCTTCCAAAACATATAGATATGGACGAGGGAACAGGTGTTTTAGACGACAAAAATATTGTGTGATAAGTAGTTTCGCTCAAACGGATATTTCTTTGATACTAAACATTGAAAGGTAATTGGTTGGCATTCAGTATTTCTTTGATTGAAACTTTCTTGTTGAAGTGTTCTGTGTCAAGAACCGGAATGTCATGGACGACAACAAAGACAGACAACGACGGCGACGATGATGACGACAAAGATGATGACAACGACCACGGAGAAGAAGAAGAAGAAGAAGAAGAAGAAGAAGAAGAAGAAGAAGAAGAAGAAGAAGAAGAAGAAGAAGAAGAAGAAGAAGAAGAAGAAGAAGAAGAAGAAGAAGAAGAAGAAGAAGAAGAAGAAGAAGAAGAAGAAGAAGAAGAAGAAGAAGAAGAAGAAGAAGAAGAAGAAGCCATTCTAACTGTTCCCCTTATAGAAAATAACGGTTAAAATTTCTGTCTTCTTACACAACTAAGACAAAACACAAGATAAAAGTCGCAAGCAAAATTGTATTTTAATGACAGCCTTCTTGAAAATGAACAAATACATACAGACAAAAAAAAAAGAACAACGAAAAACTCTATTGAAATGACGTTGACTGGACAGAGTATAGACATCAATATATTAAAGGTTCATTTACTGACATTTTGAAAGCACCATCCTCGGGCTTTCATAATTTATTTTTTATTTTAGTTCATTGTGACAACATAAATATAACAGCAATAACACAGATATTAGTAATAACAGTTCAAAATGTTGGCAAAATTTCAGCCGCTTCAGAAGAAGAGGTTTAGTTGATTATAACGACTCCATTAGTTGACTGGTACTGATTTTATCGACTCAAAAGGATGAAATACACATTTTGAGTAAGGACAAAATGTTTGGTAATGGCGTAAAAATGCCATGACACTTTGCCTACCGCAGTAATGATCCAGCTTGTTCAAATGTATAATATGTGTGTGCGTGTGCGTGTGTGTGTGTGTATATATATAATATAAATAATATATTAATATAAATAATATATAAATATATGCATATATCCATACATCTATGTGCACACCTACATCTATATGTATACATACTTGCATATATGGGTACAGGACATCAAAAAAAAAAAACGTTGAACACAATGAGAAACGAAAACATAAAAGCGAAAACATAGAAAACGAACATTTTTCGAACAACGATAAAAACAAACAGAGAAACGAGATATGCAACATAAAGAGTATACCCCTTCGTCAGTTGTCCCTGTTTCATCTACTCCGCATTTCGAAGGCAAGGACAATACGCGACTTCGTTGGAAGAGACATTCCCGCAAAGCAAATTAAATAAAATGTGCGATTTTTTGCGGTGAAAGTGTTAACAAGAACAGGACAGTCAGAACAAGACAGTAAAAACAAACGGTGAGGGTTGTTGAGCCAAGACGATAGAAAAATTATTCAAGTAAGTTTTGTCTATATATAT
>NC_069000.1:32051199-32052389 GCF_001194135.2 Octopus bimaculoides | reverse complement strand
ATATATATATATATATAGTGCGTGTATGTGTGTGTGTGTTCTTTTCTTAACAGTCGTTTATTTGGAGTTTCTTGCATAAGCAAGCTAACATTTCATTTTCAAACGGGTTTGCTATTATTCATTCGTTGAGATCGATGCAACTTAAAATTCAGTTATTGAAAAATGTGATGAATAAATAAAATCATAATGAAAGTTGACGAAAGCATTGGCTAGAGGCGGGAATTAAGCAGAATATGGGGTTAAAGTAGTTGTAATTGAGACAAAATTAACAAGGAAGAACAGGGTCTTAGTTTTTCTTAATATTTGAGAGCCCATGTGTTTAGGAGGTGGAATTAAGAGAGAGAAAGAGAGAGAGAGAGGGAGACAGTGAGTGAGTGAGTGAGACACAGCTAGAGACAGATTAAGAGACAGAGAAACAGTGTGAGATGGGAAGTGAGAGGGAAACAAAGAAGAGAAAAATGAAGAAAAACAAGAAGTATAAGGGGACGAAATGTCAAAGAAAGGGTTAAAATAGTGGAAGAATATTTCATCCTTTTATTTCTCATTTCACATTTTATATTTCCATTAGACTTGGGATTTACTTGATTTTAGGAAGTGCTTCTTTCATTCATCCAGTTTGTATTTCTTCATTATATTTTTACATTAATTTCCCCATAGCAAACCCGGTAAATTACTGGACAGGTTACGAAGCTGTATTTGTCCTCGAGTTTTTAAGATCTGCGCTTGGATGAGACCCTTGATAAGAATAATATATTTTTTCATCATATGATTTAGGCTATAAATGTTTTGATAAGAGGGCTTGGTCAATATCATCAACGACCAGCTGTTGTCTGGTCCTAGTGATGGTGGTAATGATGATTTAGAAAGAGAGGAAAAGTAAAAAAATGATAATGTTGATTTTGATGAGAAGAAGAAGAAGAAGAAGAAGAAGAAGAAGAAGAAGAAGAAGAAGAAGAAGAAGAAGAAGAAGAAGAAGAAGAAAACGAAGTTTTTTAAAAAGATGTATTTACAATGTTATTTGTTGATTCCATAAGTAAAATGAAAAGAAAGAGTTGTCAGTAAAAGAGTAAAAAGCCGATAGAATTTTACAATCTTAGACAAAAATCAATATATTTATTAATTATTTATAAACAACACTATATATTGAATAATCTGAAGTTTTTAATATACGTGTATTGACTATATATTTT
>NC_069000.1:32048905-32050654 GCF_001194135.2 Octopus bimaculoides | reverse complement strand
TATATATATATACACATATATATGCACATATATACTGATATGAATATATATATATATATATATATATACGCGCTCTGATCAGCTTAAATAATTCATTAAGCACGTTGTCAATGAATGCACGGCCATGCAAATTAGACGAGACTTGGTTCGTGTTTAATATAGTTAGAATCAGCTATTAATATCTCCGTGGGCAGAAAATTATGTTGGTTTAACTATGATAAATTTCTGTTTCAAGAAATTTACTTTTTACTTTTTACTACATTTCTCAGTGTTGTTTGTAATTTAGAAAAATTAGAATGGGGTTGTACATAAAAATATTCAGATATCCACTTATTACATTTTAAAAAGTCCGATGAAATAACGACCATCTAATAAGTCAAAAATAATCACTTCGGTTTTGCACTTGGTTCGCAAGATACAATGATTGAAGTTGAAATGATGCATTCAACGAGATTTGTTGTTTGTTGAGAGGGTCATTATACCAGTAAGAAGCACACACTGGTTGTATTAATTTATTTTATCATTATTATTAGTCAACTAGTTAACGCCAGCTAGATTCATCAGAGATGTTTGTGGCCGTTCGCTAACTCATATATGACATGACCAAAAGTATCGAAGATATGTCACTGATGAGGTCGCGAACAGCCACGAAAGAATTCTGATGAGCATAGCTGAATGATTGATTACCCATACAATTAATCAAGCAATATATTAGTTAAGTGGTTAAATGATTAACTGAATACTCAGTAATAACAAGCGAATGGAAATAGAAACAGTGCATGTGTTTCATGCACATGAGACAATAAAATAAACTCAAATAGATTAGACTAAGGAAAATAATTATTTTCTTTTTCTTTTCTGTATTTTATATTTAATTCCACTTAATTCCATTTAATTCCAATTTTTTAGCGAATAGTTTTTTTATGCTTTTGGTTGGTGCTTTGTTTGCTCGCTTGTTGGTCTTGTGGGTTATTTTTCCTGATCTGTCCTTTCATTTTATTTATTCTCGATGCTGTTGCTGTTCTTGCTGGGTTTTCCTGTTTAGTTATTGAAGGCAGAATAGCATTGTTCAACTATATTTCGTTACACATATTGTACATATTGTACAAAACGTATAATTCACAATTGTTAAGCACTTAAATCACGTTAAACACTATAACCACTTGTAACGGGTTCATGGACATTCACATCGTACACTTCCCTCGTCGAACGTTTCTAAATTGGAGCAATTAAAGACGTGAACAAAAGAGTTTCTTGTGACTCCGTCACAAAGTTCCGTACCACAACTCCTCCACCAGTGTCCGAAAAATCTCATATCACCAACAATTGTTTGACCATATGTCTTTCAGGAACCAGGATATTCACATCTCATTTCACTGTACACAAATGCCATTGCTAGCAATCGCTTCAACATGGATAGCTTTCTATTCATCTTAGTTTGATGTCATTGGTGTGGAAACGAAATCATTTACAATCCTCAAATTGTCATACCTCTTATGATGTTCGTTGCTTAAATTGTTTTGAATTATTTATAAGCGTAACATTCCGTTCGTTGAAGTACCTCTCATGATTTTTACGAGAAACATGTGCATTACGAGACCTCTTAAATATTTGGTTTTTCCCTTTGTCGATTTTGGTTTTCTATTACGACAGAGAGTCGTCAATATATTTCCTGAGCGCTACTCAATGTCCCGAAAAGATTGGTAATATACATACATGTAAGCTTTTTCATATATATATATATATATA
>NC_069000.1:32047485-32048638 GCF_001194135.2 Octopus bimaculoides | reverse complement strand
ACGGAGGAATATAATGTCGAACAGTCAAAGGATTTTAATACTGATCATAAATAAAATAAAGTAATATTATTCATTCCATTGCTTTTTCGATTCGACAAATGCGCGATAGTGACATTAGCTACAAAACCCCTACAAAACCCCTACTAGGACATCAATATCGACAGCAATGATGATGACGGCATTCTAATAATAATACTATCAAACAAGTTGTAGTAGTTTTTTTTTTTTTACTTTGAGCACAAGACCACCAATTTTGAAGGGAGGTAAAAATCACATGCTTGGTATTTCTTTTATCGACCCCAAAGGATGACGGACAAAGTCGACCACGGCAGAGTAAGATCTCAGAACGTAAAGAACCAGAAGAAATGCCACTAAAAATCTACCATTGACTATTTTTACAGCAATTTGAAAACCGAAAATTTTTTTTTAAAAAACACGGTAATAGTAGACTGGTACTCATTTTATTGTAACTGAGAGGCCGAGAGGCAAGGTTGATCTCAGCTAAATATTTCAGTATTTCAACTAAGAACGTAAAGGGCCGGAAGTAATGCCGCTAAAAATTTTATCTGGTTTGCTAATGAACTTATTAGCTCCCAGCATTAATCATCATCATCTTCATCATCAATTTAGGTAACGGGGTTAGCCAATAACATCGAGCAGAGGATTCGGCCTGAAACGAATCAGAACAATCCCATGTCTTTATGCATGCGGGATGCACGCCGAGAAATGTAAAAACCATTGACTATTTTCACAGTGTGCTTAGTAATTTGAAAGCAGAAAAAAAGAAAGTAAAAATTAAAAAGAAAGAGGTGCATATTTTATCGTTCTGAAGAGGACGAGAGGCAAAGTTTACCTTCCCGGTATATTTCAATATTACAAGTAAAGATGTAAAAATCCTTGGAAGACAAATCACGAAGAATGTTTCCTCCGTCGTGCAAACGATTTTAACAGTACGCTGCCCTACTACTACTCTAACTACTACTACTACTACTACATATAATAATAATAATAATAATAATAATAATAATAATGATATTGATAATAATAGTAATAATAATAATAATAATAATAATAATAATAATGATATTGATAATAATAGTAATAATAATAATAATAATAATAATAATAATAATAATAATAATAATGATATTGA
>NC_069000.1:32044323-32047324 GCF_001194135.2 Octopus bimaculoides | reverse complement strand
AAGAAGAAGAAGAAGAAGAAGAAGAAGAAGAAGAAGAAGAAGAAGAAGAAGAAGAAGAAGACGAAGAAGGAGGAGGAGGAGGAGGAAGAGAAGGAGGAGGAGGAGAAGAAGGAGGAGAAGGAGGAGAAGGAGGAGAAGGAGGAGAAGGAGAAGGAGGAGGAGGAGGAGAAGAAGGAGGAGAAGGAGGTGGAGGAGGAGAAGAAGCAGAAGAAGAAGAAGAAGAAGAAGAAGAAGAAGAAGAAGAAGAAGAAGAAGAATGGGGGAGTGGAAGAAGAGGAGGTGTAGATGGTGGTGTTAGAGGTGTAAATAGTGTAATAAGACGAGGAGGACAGCACCAATACTGTTTGCTAATTCGTATCCACATAAATTCAAAAATTCCGACATCACCAAATCTAACATACTTCGTTCACATCAGTTAACACATATTTATACAAAGTTGACGAATTAAAATAAAACTCATGGAACCAGAGGCTACGTTCTTCGTCATTCTACCACTCTGTGAATATGTGTGCTAGTTAGCCAGTGTGATTATAGACAAGTATGGTCTAAGGTAGACTAAATGTTTGGCTTGTATCTGTGACGTGCATTCGTTCTTTGTGATCGCTCGAATGTTGCAATCTACGATATTCGAGTGAAGGATTTGCTTCTAATTAACGGTTTCCTACGAAGCATAAGAATTAAGTAACGTGAAACATATCAGAGATCAGTTACGGCGTCGTAATTCTCACTGTAAGGATAATGATAATCACACCTTCGCTTGTTTGATGAGGCATGCTTTTGAGTGTCAGTGCATGTGTGATGTGTGTGCTTCTATGTGCCCGCAAATACACATACACACACACACACACACACACACACACACATACACACACACACACAAACACACACACACACACACACACACACATATATATATATATATATATATATATATATATAGGCTATAAATACCTGTTTGTTCCAGTGAACTTGCGTATTTCCTCAATCCTTCTCAAAATTGTACGTATATATATATTTATCTCTCACTCTCTATTTCCCCTATCTATCTATCTATCTATCTATCTATCTATCTATCTATCTATCTATCTATCTATCTATCTATCTATCTATCTATCCAGCTATCTATCTCTGTGTGTGTGTGTGTATGTGTGTATGTGTGTGCGGTGTATACACATACATGTGTGTATGTTACTACTACCTCCGACGCCATTTCACGCACAGGGTCTTCATGTATTCTCACAAAGCCATGTTCATTCTTATCCCTATCTTCAAACAGGTCAAACCGATTAGACATACCTTTCATTTTATGCGAAACTACTTCTCTCATTCATAGTGGCCGTTAGAGTTTCATTCCCGTATAAATCTCCACTCTATATTATTCTCCATAATAAAAAGCATTCCCATTCTTAGATCACTTATGTTAAATCTTTAAGGAAATTCAGTTTCTTAAGCACCATAATTTTCTATAAAAGTTCCTACAGACTTAAATTGTTCAAGTGTGTACCCATTCAATGATAACTTTCTTCTTGTTTTGTTTAACCATTTTTTCAAGCCTCTCAACAAGTCAGATATTTTTTATCTTTAATTACTAAATAAAACAATATCATAATGTAAATCTATCAAATATTTTCCGCGAATTATTTATTCAATTCCACTCTCAACTACAACATCATCTGAGAGCTAACTGTCTACACTTATTCAACATACTTTGATATACCTTCCGGCAAACATTATGTATAATATGAAAGGCCTATTCAAAATCTACAAAAGCTATTATCAAAAGCTATATATATATATAATAAATATAGTTAATAAATATCTCATATATATATATATATATATATATATATAGTTAATAAATATCTCATATATACACACATATATATATATATATATATATATATATATATATATATATATACGTACATATATATATATATACACATATGCACACATACATACATTGATACATATATACAATGCATCTGGAAATATACATATATATATTATATGCATATGTGTATATATATGTGTCTACATACATACACACATGTGTATATATGTATATACATATATACATACACACATTAATGTTTTGGGAAAGATAGATAGAAATACATTCATACATATATGCATACGTACATACATATATACATCCTTATCCAATGCATAGATTATATAATTAGCCACATGATATGATTGTTAAGATAATGAAGAAAACTTTTATTGAGATAAATTTCTAATCAAGAGAGAGTGCCGTGGATAAATTGAGAATATATGATGAAACATTTTATACTGTTATCTTAGCAAGTAAGGTATACAGATAAGCGGATGCAGCACTAATGTTTCATTTCTAAAAGCTGAGCTGTGTCCAATATTACGAGTCAAGTTACAAATCATTCTCATTGGGTAGATTCAGATTATGTGATTGAAAATAGGACTTGCTTTGGTCCAAAGACAGACTGCCGGAATGAGCTGCGTATCCTAGGTTTTTATTGCAGTTAGAGACCATCAAAACGTGTTTATCTTTTAGTGGTCACAGAGTTTGAAGTAAGCTGACGCCAAGTTGTTGGTGATGAGAAACTGATTAATGCAACATTAAGACGATTCATCAACATCACCACCATATTCATCATTATCGTTATCACAGAATTAACTCAGCCATGCTTTCATTTGACTGTTAGGAAAGTCGATGTAGAGCTTCGTTAACACCACACAAGCATCGCAATAACATAGTAATGTCATGCGTAGGCCCAACTTGTATTTATTCTCATGTTCTGTATGGGGGAAATGGAGACGTTTCATGCACAATGATAAGCAACAGTAAGTCAAACACACGGTAACCCATAGGACACCATATACACAAGAACTGTAGAGACACAAACTCACATACCAGCACACTCACACACACTCACACTCACACTCACACACACATATATCATAGTTATGCATACAGGGATATATGTATGTATACACACACACATGCATATATATATATATA
>NC_069000.1:32041732-32043430 GCF_001194135.2 Octopus bimaculoides | reverse complement strand
TATATATATATATATATATATATATATTTGATTTTGTGTGTGGTTATTAATTATGTTGCTCTAGGTTCCGCTTGCATTGCCTCCATTCAGATTATTAAACGGTATATAAATGTGTCTGAAATATTTATTTCATTCTTATATATGACTGCGGTCAACAAGTGTAGCCGTCTAACCATTCAGGCACGAGGAAATAATCCAGCATAAAAACACATAATTACCTATCTATAATATCTATCTATTTATCTATCTATCTATTTCTCTCTCTATCTCTCTATCTCTCTCCACCCAACACATGCGCGTGCGCGCACACACACTCACATACATATATACATATATATAAATGTGTGTGTGTGTGTGTATGCATATATGTATATATGTACGTGCAACAAATGATGCAATAGAATGTTGCTTCAAACTATCATATGTCGAAAAATAATAGTGGAGATGATGTTAGTTTCGAATGTTACCGTATCTCATTTTGTGAGAAACAGCGAAAATGACGCTGGACCTTTAACGGAAGGCCTCTCGCTCGACAGTGGCTCAGTAAAAATGTAGACTGACAACAACTGTTACCCTAATACATCAGCAGCAGATAAGAGAGTAAAGAGGAGGAAGTGGACCTACGAAGAAAGCAGGATAGTGATGCAGTGGTACTTAGAAAGTGAAGTTAAAAGAACGGGCCATAGAAAACAGATGTTAACACTTTGGGTAGAGAAGGGTATGTTTAAAGTGACTCAGCAGAGATTAGTAGATCAAGCTAATGCTATTAGGAGAAGAAAGTGGATGACAGAAGTGGAGGTAGACGATCACAAGGGTCCACAAGAAACCACAATAGAGCTGGGAAAGAAAGACTAGGCAGTAGGAAAGATAAACAACAACATAAGAGATACAACTCAAGCCAAAGAAGACCCTAAAGGAAAACTAATAATAATAGTACTACCAATAAGGAAGGGACAACTGACACCAGCGATTTAAGTAATATAAATGAGGAACATCAGAAGATTTTAGATGATTTGCAGGAAGTAATGAGTAAAGAAGTAAGAAAAATATATTGAAAGCATTAAAAGGCACCAACTGAAGGAAGCTGCTACAAAGGACTAGGAAAGTACATTCTGTTATGAGTAGGATAGATATTAAACATATAAGAGTTACTAACTTATTGATCTACGCAGGAGAGGTAGTAGTTACTAGAAGACTAGATATCTCACAGGCAAAGATTACAAAATAGCAAGTGTGGAAAAGGATACTACAAAATAATGCGAAGACTTTAAGACAAGATCGGAGTTGAACAGAAGCCTGAAAACTGAAGAGGTAGGAAACACAAGATGCAGATTTTCCCTTGAGAAAAGATAGGATTTGGAACAGCAACAGAAGCGTTGAAACCTTGATTGGTAATATAACATGGTATGTCATAAGCATTTGTATATTGTGGTTTTTGTCATTTTAGTTACAAAATAAATTAATTAATTCAACGGAATACACTGTCTGCAAGTCGATGGATACCGCATATTCTCCTTCATTTTCTAATTGCTATATAAGTTTAGGGTAAAATAACCCCACTTTTACCCGCATCCACTTATTACACTTGGTATAACACTAGTGTAACAATAATTGGATACCCTCCTACCAATATATTGGATAGATACTATCCCTTAGTGGGTTGAATCCTCAACTCCTAACTCTCTTGCATTATATATA
>NC_069000.1:32039983-32040963 GCF_001194135.2 Octopus bimaculoides | reverse complement strand
CTATATATATGTAGGTGTGTATGTATGTATTTATGTATATTAATATGTATATGGAGAGAAACAAACAACAGGGAGACGGAGAGTCAGACAGATGAAATGGATATAATATTCATGAACTACAAAGTTACAATTGCATGCATAGACATATTATATGTAACACTATGAAGATATTGCATAGATATCCTGTGCATCGGATAACGTGACGATAATCTGATAAGTTGATATGCAACTAGGCTATTATACGTATATATTGCATTAAGCTTCCATCTGATATGAAAGATAATTTTTATTTATCTCATATAATTTAGAACCTTAGAGAATTCTCTCGGAAATACAATGATTTCCTGTTTGCATCTCATTGAATGTTTTATACTATAACTTGTATGACAGTTCTCTTGCATAGTTAGTAGTAGTAGTAGTAGTAGTAGTAGTAGTAGTAGTAGTAGTAGTAATGGTGTTGGTAGTGGACTTGGTCGTGGTCGTGGTAGTTGTGTTGGATGTGATAATACTAGTAGGCGGAGGAGTAGAAGTAGAGGTGCTGTTCGTAATGGTAGTAGTAGTGGTAATAATATTTATAATAGTAGCACTGATGTGGGGGCGGTAGTAGTAAATAATGATTTCTAGTTTACCGACCATAACGAATAGTTTGCAAAGCGGTCACAGGTTAATGACATTTGTTCTGTAAAAGAACGAATTGAAAGACTACTAAATTCTGTTTAAGTCTGACATTTTAACATTACTGTTAAATAATTATGTTGTGTACGATAATTAAATGCTGAATGAAAAGAAGAAGGCGGGGAGAAGAGAAATAATAGGCGGTGGTTTTGCTTTCCAATCACATAGTTCCAGGTTCAGTTGAACTATGCGACACCTAGGGCAAGTGTCTTCTTGAATAGCTGCGGGCCGCCTAAACCTCATGAGTGGATTTGGTAGACGGAAAGTGAAAGACACCCGTCGAGTGTGTGTGTCTGTACATATAT
>NC_069000.1:32038058-32039841 GCF_001194135.2 Octopus bimaculoides | reverse complement strand
ATATATATAAGTGAGGCGGACGTTAACAAACAAACACCGATTGTCAGGCGGTGGTGGGACAAAAACGAGGGCTTACACACACATACATGCATACATGCATATATATATATATATTTATACGCACACACAAAACATAAGTGTGTATGCAGGTAGGTATGTATGTAAGCATGTATGTGTGTGCAAGTGTATGTGTATGTATGTGTGTGTGTGGGTGGGTGGGTGAGTGGTCATTTTCGCCCCCACCCCCACCCCATTGCCTGACAATCTGTGTTGGTTTGTTTACGTAAGCCACAATCAACGCTTCGGCAAAATGACGCATGCCCTTCAAGGCGGCGTTCCAGCAAGGCCACTGTTCGTAGCTATCGATGGTGAATGGATGCCGCATGGCCAAATCATTAAGATGTTTGCTTTATAATCAGTTCGATTCCACTGCGTGGTTGAGATTCCAGGTGCCCTGCCCGAGTATTACGTGTGGAATATAGTAGGTAGAAATTATGTAGAAACTCTTCAGAGGGACTCTTCATGTAGCTCAAATGTCTAACTGTACCACACTGTCACACTGATTCCATGTATGAATTAATACTGAAGTCCTTTGCGTGGTCAATTATATTAATCCAATTGAAGGTATTGAGTCATTTGGACAAATGTCTATATATTGTGGAAAAATTATGGAGAACTATTACCGTTTACTTGTGATGTGTACTACTACTACTACTACTACTACTACTACTACTACTACTACTACTACTACTACTACTACTACTACCTCACCACCACCACTATTACTACAAATAATCAAAATATTGGGCAAAAAGAATTGAAGAAATTGTGAAAGCACAAAGATGTTGAAATTGAAGAATTCAAGTTGAAGGGTTTGAGGGTGAACAACAATACCAGTGATGCTTGGAGTATTTGGGTATGATAATACAATACGTATGAATGAAACCTATGAAGCTGGACTCTGAACACTACGTTCTATTGAAAACGTTGCCCAGCTAGGAACAGCCCACCTCCTATGCAACACAACCCAAATTAAACAATCCTCAAACACAGGCTACACTCGATAAGGTAAATATCCAATAAAATAAACGACCTCTATAACATGTACACTGCAGTTCGGAGACCCAACTGAAGAGCATAACTCGCATTACACACACGTATTACGAAGATTAATACAACAAAAGACTCAAGCCAAAGCTCATAACAGACCAAACTAAAGAAATACAATGTCGGGAAGAGTTTGTATCCCGCCCCCTCCTCCTCAAAAAAAAAAAAAGAAGGAAAGATAAACAAGTGCACACATTGCTCCGCACAGTAAAAAAATTTGCTTGAAGCTATCAAACACCGAATAATAATGGTTTCAAATTTTTCACGATGCCTGAAATTTCAGGAGAGAAAATAAGTCGATTACATCGTCCCCATTTGGAATCCGATACTTATTTCATGGACTTCGTAAGGATAAAAGGCAAAGTGGACCTCAGCATCATGACGTACTGAATACCGATACGAATTTTACCCGGCGAGCTAACGATGCTGCCATCTCGGGATGATGAAGTTGATGATGATGATGATGATGATGAGGAGGAGGAGGAGGAGGAGGAGGAGGACGGAAGAAGAAGAAGAAGAAGAAGAAGAAGAAGAAGAAGAAGAAGAAGAAGAAGAAGAACGAAATACATTATTTTCACTGCTTCAAGGAGTAGAGGCATTCAAAACATTCTTCCATAAATGCATAAAAATGAAACACACTTCGCTTCGCTGCAGATCGGTACACATTTTAGAAACA
>NC_069000.1:32036423-32037514 GCF_001194135.2 Octopus bimaculoides | reverse complement strand
ATAAGTAAAATGTACCAACAAATAGTGTTCAATATCCGAGTTAGGCCTAGCCACTTCCTAATGAAGTTATTGCACTTTTGTTCAATGACTCGTGACAGTACTACCTCGTATATTAAAAAGTGGCCACGAAAGTCGCGGATACAAGCTGAACTGTAAGCACCACATTTTATATTTACCTGGTAGCTTTGAGATATCAATCGTTGTTAATCCGTCCTCGGCATGTGACATAATTTGAAACCCGCAACTCAGATCTGACAATGTTCCAGCGTATACTCGCCCCAAGCTCTTGACGGGTTCTTCCTTCAGCTATTTGGAACTTTACTTCTTTTTGTACACCCTTAATAAACGTCAGACAACGCGATTTTTTTTTATCTGAATCTCATCCTTTATCACTTCACAAGCTCGTCTAGTCTCAAGAGGGCACTCTGAATGATTTGATTGTCTGTTGATAGACGTGTCACGCCATCCATGAAAGCCTTTTCAGGTGATTGTACATGGGAGATTTGTTCCGAAAAGTCCACTGCTTCCAAAATTATCTCCTCGACTAAGATATACCACGTAACAAATATTGTGCAGCTAGCAGCAATGCCAATCTCCAATCGGTGCCAATCTGTTGTAAAATTTCCAGCCGTAAACTTATCTCAAAACTGTCATAATATATCCCCATGACTTTCATGAGTAATTCGTGTGGCACTGAGTCAAATGCATTAGCTAGATCAAACCATTACCACGTTCAGACTTGTCTTGTTCAGTTTGGCATCCTGCATCGCTTTCCTAATTAAAAAAAAAAGCAATTTTCAACGCATAGACATTTGTGGCCTACCAAGTTTGAACAGTCTCAAGTGTAACATGCCGAAACTGTAGTGATAATTGGAAACTTGACTGATGACTAGAAAGTGACGAATGTTCCTTCCTGGTTTTCTTGTCCATCTTTGTATCGTCCAGCTGTCCGTATGTTTTCATTGTCGTCCGTTACGTTCTTGTTCAGTTTTTTTATTTATATGTACATATGCACATACATACAACATACATACACACACACACACACACACACACACGCACACACACACACACGCGCACACATACATACA
>NC_069000.1:32029976-32032483 GCF_001194135.2 Octopus bimaculoides | reverse complement strand
ATATATATATATATATATACACATATACACACACACACACACCGACACACTAGCAATGCATCCCGCCGTTGCCTGAGTGTTATGTCCTACAAGCTCATTGTCTTATTTCTTATGGGCAGAATTGTCACAGCTGATATATAGTTAATGAAATAATGGAAGTTATTGTTTGTTTAATAAACAGCAAAACGTACACACACGAAGTTCAAGCGAAACGAAATGTAGTCAATATAGGAGCAAAACATAATTTCTGTAGCATAGTTGTGATATAAAAACATCGAAAATCACCAATTTAGCGAACGTTAGCATGCATCACCTATGTAAGACAGTACAGAAAGTCAACATTTATTTGGAATGTTATATAATTCCCGACTGAATGAATGTCACGGTGAAGAAAGTGAAAGTCTAAGGAAATTCAGAAGGCATCATTCAATTTTTCATACAGAAATAATTAATTTTGCTATTTTGAAACGAACGCTGAACCAAGTGTACAAAAAGAAAGATAAAGTTAATGTGAACGTTACTTTAAGATATTTGCTGAAGGATGTACGTAGCAAGATATAAATTGATTTAACATTACTATATATTTTTTAACTGTGTAACGTTATAGGTTATAGAATAAATATTGACTAACGCAGTAAAAGGGTTGTGCGGCGTTGATACTCAAAATGTTGAAAGGCATAATAGGAATACAAAGACTGTTAAAAAGAAAACATTAACTCGAAATTGGTTAGAAGGAGTGGGATAGCATTTCTGTAATTATATTGAAAGTTTCCGAAGTTTCCGAATTTGTCATAATATCCAGAATAATTTTTTTCCAGATGTATTTGCGAGTATTTGGAGTGCTGTTAAATCAGCCAAATCTTCATGTTGGTTGTACTTGAAAGTGGACGTTGTTGTTTATTTGAAGTCCAAGTCGCAAGTAAACCTTCAATATCGGCGCGTTTCACTGTTGGTGGGGAGGGAGTTACATACATAAAGTAAGAGAGACACACTTCACGCATACGTGAAGCCTATCTCTGTCCCTGCGTGTCTGTCTCTGTCTTTAGGTGTGTATGTATGTATGTATGTCAGTAGTCAAAAAATATATGCATACTGACAGACACATACACCGTTACACACATATACTTGTCAGTCATCGGCCTAACGTAAGGAACGAGCACGCGAACACACTCAAATGAAAAAATGCGAGGTCATTGTCGTTGTATTGGTGATATAAACTGTCGTTTAAGATAAGTGACTAAAAGAAAAATGATCATGTTAAATTTTTATAATGCTAATATGCAAATGAATATCTAGTTGGTAGTTTATTTGGTAGATAGAAAATAAGCAGCATTTTTTTAATTATAACAGATATGACTAATTTGGAGAAATATTATTTTCATTATTCACACATTGTTTACTCTCGTACTGCAGTACTGTTATTTTGGTTCAAACTGAAAGTGTGAAAATATTTTCATTTTCTAAGAGATCTGGTTATTGTAGAAAAGTGTATTTCAAATATCTATAACTGGTTGTTGAAATAACATAGAAAATATGTAAATGAAAATAAAGTTTATTTGACAAGTGCAATTGATTTGATTCTTCTGGTCTTAACATCAGTTGGTAAGAATAGAAGTCATTTGACGACATGTTTTTGTTTGTAGTAGGCTATGCTTTTGCAGGCTCAATCCGTTGAATATTGGGATTGTTTCGGTATTGAACATTTTAAAGAGTGATGCATGAAATATATCATATATATATATATATATATATATATGTATGTATGTATATATATATATGTATGTATGTATATATATATATGTATGCATATATATATTTGTATATGTATATATTTATATAGATATATAATATAAATAATATTTATAAAAAAGTGCTTATACATACATACATTCATACTTATATGCATACATATACACAATGCCGTCGTTCATTTCATTGAAATGATACTAAACAGCTTTCACTTTCAAAATTATATTTGTTTTCGTTAAAAACAAATCATCAAAAATCATCAAAACAAATCATCAAAAATCATGAATATTGAAAAATAATCAGTAATTAGAATTAACGACATCTGTGAACCGGATGTAAGAGGAAAATAAGTGATGCATGACAGTCATTGATGTGCAGTACCATGTTTAATGGATGACACTTCAACTTGTTTTCATCTACCAACCTTAGCTGACACTCTGGGAAGTATTTGTGGTTCCGTAGTTTCTGAAGTTTTCGTGTGTTAAGGGTCTGTGATCTGTCTGCTGTGTTTGTTTTACTGTTCTTTTTTGTTGCTTTCTCTGCACCAGCTACACCAAACCAACAACTACCTCCCTCTACCGGAATCATTCTAAACTAGTGTCTCATCCAAAACGATCCTGAAAATTTCTTTAAGTTACAACCCAAAAGCGGGCTTCTGCTTCTTCTTCTTCTTCTTCTTCTTCTTCTTCTTCTTCTTCTTCTTCTTCTTCTTCTTCTTCTTCTTCTTCTTCTTCTTCTTCTTCTTCTTCTTCTTCTTC
>NC_069000.1:32022027-32026618 GCF_001194135.2 Octopus bimaculoides | reverse complement strand
TTTTAAAGCAAACACATAATTTTCTTATGGTTTCTTAAACATTCACTTGAACAAAACTGTACAAATCCAAATATATGGTACCCTAGGCATAACACCTACATGAACTTCTAACCTGTTGTCTCTTGAGGTCTCTGGGTGAGACTTGGATCCAACTTGTACAAATGCAAAACAAAAGTCAAACATAAAATAATAATAATAATAATAATAATAAGCGTAACCCGTGTCAACACTCCCAGAAGCAGACGTACTGGAAACGCGCAAAGAAGAAGCTAAGCATATGAAAACTAGTGCTAAAACTGCTGCCTTAGATAATATTCTTACTGATAAATGGCAAAAAAAACCTCCTAATGGCAAATACCCAAAGAGAGTTAATAATGCCGACGTTGACAAACCCTTTACACATTAATGGTCATTTTCGTTTTCTTAAACATTCTATTGAACAATAATATGTGCAAAGCCAAGTCTATGACACCCTAGGCGTAACTTGTTTTCTCTTGAGGTGTCTGGGTGAGACTTGGAGTCAACTTGTACAAATACAAAGCAAAAGTCAAACAAATAATAATAATAATAATAATAATAATAATAATAATAATAATAATAATAGTAATAATTTGCTCTGATGCAATACAAGACACTGGCTCTCATGGTTTTTGATATTAACTGATTGTAAACGTTATCATGTCTATGTTTTGTCTTGGTGTAAAAGCTGCACTACATCACATATTCTGCTCACTACCGTAGATTTGCTTGCCAGTTGCTTGATCTTCACCAGTTGAGCATGTTCCTCAGTGGCTGATGATATGTGCATCCCTGATCACGAGCAGAAATACTGGGGAAACAGCATAGCAATGTGTTGAATGAGATTTTTGAGTTTTGAATAACTCAGAAGTGGAAATATAGGTGTCCCGTTCATCATCCGTTAACAACTCTTACTCACGGGCCTTTTGAGCGGGATGGGCTACTCGACCTGAAATAAAAATTCTAACTGGGACCCACCTGAAAGGTCATGTGTAAATTATCTTGATATCAGGTCACATGCCGCGCGGTTATGATGCATGTACCTGGTGTACCTTTATGAGACAGATAGTCATGGTGAGTATATTGTTCACCCGTACATTTCTACGTATATTTCACTTTGATGGCATGTGCTGCCCTCTAATTCAATATAACAATAAATTTATTATTATTATTATTATTATTATTATTATTATTGTTATTATTATTATTATTATTATTATTATTATTATTATCATCGTCATCATCATAACCACATATGCTTTTTGCTACCCTTGAACTTTGCATCATACCTTTATGTGAAACAGTTGATTGTTCAGTGCAGTAATATTCCACGATGAAAACAGAAAATATTTGTTTTTTTAATACTAGTGGAATCCTTTACGCAATATTACATCATACTAGGTTTTCCTACGCTGCACGCACATGCAAACGACTTGTTATTACCAGGATATTAAAACCAAAATTAATAATCTTGTGTTGGCTGGTTGTCTTTTGTTCATGAAAAGATATTACTGTTACGTTATTTTTTCATTACTTAAATAGAAATAAGCGTTGAAATAATTTCACTGAAGCAGACGATTAAATCTCACTTTTATATCCACATCCAGAGATTAATATTCTACTTGCAAAAATGAATAAAATTTAATATTAACGTCATCAGGCGCCTGAGAATTCATTTTCATCCGATTATACATCGTTAAAACGGTAGAAATTCAGACGTCACAGTAATACAACATTATTTTATTACAGTAATAAGCCCAACGGGAAAATTTTTCATAATTCAAGGACTCAGTATATTTCGCGAGGCCATACATCTGCATGAAGAAAATTGCTAATGTTATTCAAGGGGAATGGCGATAACAGACACAACTGTGCATCAGTTTCATGGCAGGCGTTGCCGTCAACAAACACACAATGCAAGTAATACAACAAATAATATGGTCAAACTATCTAATAATTTTCCCCTATATAAAGCCCTGAACTGGAAATATATTTTTCTATCCAGAGGGGATGATAAAATCGATCTCATTTGGATTAGAATTAAGAAGGTCGTGAACCGAAACAAATACTGGAAGTCATTCTATCGGCCTCTAAGGAGTATAGCATTTCGTCTTGATTTATAATAAGGCAAGTGTGAGTTAGAATGAGATTCTCTTTCAGCTGCTATTATAACTGTTATTGTTTAAGGCGGCGCGTTAGTAGAATCGTTAGCGCGGCGGGCGAAATGCTTAGCGCTATTTCGTCTGTCTTTATGTTGAGTTCAAATTCCGCCGCGATCGACTCTGCCTTTCATCCCTTCGAGTTCGATAAAATAAGTACCAGTTAAACGCTGATAAGGGTACACCAGGTACAGGCATAACAAAAGAAGAGATATAGATCAATGTTGTATTCAGGATCCATATTAAGATACCATTCCACTAATCTTACGTACGTTCCCTACTGCATGAATTAGCGCACCAAGAAAAAGTTCGACTAGACATGTAGACCTGTGTAGGAAATAGAATGCGTTACATTTCGCCGAGCAGTCAGGATTGCGTCAGTGAATTACCATATATTTAACTGCAAGTGGACAGTGTAGCGATTTGTTACGTTTTCTTTCGGCGTCCACTTTGCCTTTCATCTTGCTGGAGTTTGATAAAATGTGTCTGTCAAATACATTAACTGATCTGTTCAATGATTAAACCACTGCAAATCATATTTGAGGCTTTATGAAAATGTTAGAAATCACTGTCATTAGTTGGTGGTTTCTTAAAATTCACAAGGGAAACACATTATTATTCAATTGAAGTGTCTATCATTAGATCAGCCTCTGGAGAGATAAAATAGAAAGCAAATCCCTGAGAGGTTTGAACACGGAGTGTAAAAGGATGTTAATAAATATAGCGCTCAATATAGAGTTTTATATTTCTGGCATTCTTTGCTCTTGGGAATTACAAATATCGATTTCTTACAATAATTAAGATTACAATATTACTTATTTTTACAATATTAAAGCGAATATTTACAACATTTATATTGGTTTCAAATTTGGGCGCAGGGCCAGCAAATTCGTGGGAGGGTGTAAGTCGAGTATATTGTCCCCAGTGTTCAACTGGTACTTATTTTATCGACCTCGAAAGGATAAAAGCAATGTCGACGTCGGCTGAATTTGAACTCAGAACGTAAAGACGGTCGAAATGCTGCTAAGCGTTTTACTCGGTGTGCTAACGATTCTGCCAACACGCCGCATTTTTTTTTTTTGCAACATTTACATGGACACACTTTTAATAGTTTTTTACTAATAAAGAAAGGCCAATAATCGATAATGCTTATAATTCATTTAACATGCATTAATTACTTTATCTGGGGCATTCACTAATTACTCAACGAACATTTTATAATTATTTAGCTTACAACAAAAGTCGGTAATAACGTGACATACTACATTATTTAGTTTTGTTTTCTTTCATTTATCCCTCCATATTCCTACAACTACCATTTGTATTTTCTTGTACTGTTGATTTTGCTATTACAATATATACAAATTGACAAATCACAACAAATTTCCATAGAACGACTTATTCACATCAATCCAGATGTCTATCACAACACACGTAGTATTATTTTCTTACTTCTAAACATGTTTGTGCTTGTTTTATACTTGGGTTCCTTTGTCGTTTGCTTTTGTTACTTTAGTAAGTCAGAATCCATTAGAAAGACAGAGAGAGAGAAAAAATAAATTAAAATACTAACCAAACAGGGTTGAATAACTATAATGGATTTCCGTACTAAGGAAACACAAAACGTAAGATTCAATGTATTTTGTTTCTTAGCAAGCAACCGGAAACCAGCTTCACATTCAAAGGTAACTTCCGGTGACAATTGAACTGTCAATAAGAAATATGTATTTTGTCTCCATTCAAAGAGACTTTCTATTAAATACACACACATACATATTTGTATACATACACACACCTATACACACATATATATTTTCTTCCTTCGCCTCCCTCACCCACAAAAATGTACTATTTTTTTCACGCTAAGTACATATAATTATATATATATATATATATATATATATATATATATATATATATATATATATATGTGGTGGGGGAGTGTGAGCGTATGTGTACATGTGTACGCATGCGTGCGTTCATTTCTGTGCCTTTGGTTTGTGTACATATGTGTGTATTCACATAGACGTATATACACGCACTTATAAATACTAAGACACACACACACACCTACACAGCTCTAGCTGACTATTGAGGTCTTCATGTAAATATCAGCGTCTCATAAATATTGACGCGTATTGCATATATGCGTGAAGATCACGAAAGAATTATATGTGGCTAACCATTTAAGAGTGTTTAGGTGCACCTTATGTGTGAGCCTGGTTGCACGTTTCTTTATATACTAGGGTGTCAACTTAGGTACTCTTAGAAACTTCATGTTCATATATCTATAAATACATACATACATACAGACAGACAGACAGACACACACACACATATATATATATATATATATAGAGAGAGAGAGAGAGAAAGAGAGAGAGATACACAAATTATATACATACATTTATATA
>NC_069000.1:32017472-32021508 GCF_001194135.2 Octopus bimaculoides | reverse complement strand
TATATATATAGCGAGAGAGAGAGAGAGAGAGAGATAGATAGGTAGATAGATATAGATGTACTGTAGTACAATTTAAGTATCTTGATGTATGTTAAATGTCAAGCTATACATAAAATCAATGTAACATGAAGCTGAAGGATTATTCAATACTTTTTTGTAGAGTGTTTATTAAAATTTTAGAAGTAAAACGGTGACAGTGACTACGATGCTTCGGTCTTGTGTGTGTGTGTGTGTGTGTGCGCGCGCGCGCGCGTGTGTAATACAATATTAATAAGAAGGAGACGGCGGAATTTAATCATTCAAACGTGTATTTATACAGAGAATTTCGGTACCCGGCTGAATATCATACCCATCATCTCACTATACACCCAGACACATATATAAACATATATACGTGATCTGATCAATAAGTATCCTGACTGTTGCCTTAGTAGCGGCGTCAAAGCAAAGCACACAGAGTAAAACCGCTTGGCACGGATCGACCTTTTAACTCTGCTGTGCATGCGCACTAAGTTTTAACGTTCAACCTTACTTATACTGTTTACACGAGTACTTGGAAATAACATGTGCAACGTGTGATCGTCGCATTGACCATGGCAGAGAAAGTTGAACAGAGAATCTGCATCAAATTTTGTCAAACTCTTGGTGATACCCGCTCAGAGGCCTACACAAAGTTTTCAAAACGTTTTCATTGAACTCGGCACAATGAAAGAGATCTTGTGCAACTGAAATCCGTGTGTCTTTCTGGTCTGGTGAAGGAGCGTTTGGTTGAAACTTAGCAGACAGACATCTCATGCTCAAATCTTCAGTGATAATGGAATGAATGGAGCCATAATTAATCAGCACATTCTCTGATAAATCATGGGTGACGATTCAACGATTTCCCCTCACAGCTGCACGCATATGTGCAATGTCTTTCTCAGTTCCGCTGGCTGCAGGTTTCCCACGACGTTCATCACTATCGACCATCTTGGAAAGGTCTAAATCACTCGTTTACTTGTGTGCGTCGCATACACTCCACTCCATATACTTTCTGCAACTTTGCGAATGCCTCTGAGCAGGTATCGCCATGATAACATTTTCTGTCATGGTCAACGCGACGATCACACGTTACATACATGATTTCGAAACACTGCTGTAAAGAGGGAAAGTAAGCTAACACGTCAAAGCTTAGAGCATATGCACAGCGGAAGTCAAGGTCAGTCTGTGCCAAGCAGTTTCACTCTGCATGCTTTAGCTTCGTTACTATGACAACCGTCCGGATACTTATTGATCAGACCTAGCACACACACACACACACACACACACACACATATATATATATAAACAATATATGGGTATATGCATATATATGTACATGTATGTATATACGTTCATCCACATGTACATATAGATACATAACTGGGTACATGACGTGGCAAAAGAACAAGGACAAAAATGGTAAACAAGGTGCAACAAACAAGCAGGCCACATAGAAACATCCCCTTCATCAGCTGCCACCATTAAAACACCGGCGTTTCGAAGAATTAAGGCAGTACGCATCGTTTAAATGGTTCTTCCCACGAACACAAATTAAATTATTTCGTGGAGGATAGTGGCGGACGGAAAACAAGACAGGAAAACGAAACGGTGAAATAAACAAACAAAAAGGCTGTACAGCCAGACGTGAAGTGTGTATGTCTCGAACGCTGTTATATATATACACACACACTCACACACATATATGTACGTATATGTATTTAAGCAAGCATGTATTCATGTAAGTATGTATATGTGTGTATGTGTATGTCTCTGTATGTGTGTGTATTTCTGTTTGTGCATGTGGGTGCATATCTTAGTTATTGCTTATGGTGTTGCCCACATGATCGTAAAAGTTTGAGTTCGATTCCCGAACTAGGTGATGCTTTGTATACCTGAGCAAAACTAATCATTTTCTGTTGCTCCGGTCAGTTGAGACGACAAAAATGCGGAATTCTGCGACAGAAAGGTCTCCTGTCCATTGGGGTGGGGGGTAAATATAGTCTACAGTTATCATTTTATTCACTCTAAGGCATATTTGAATACTTTATTCTAAGTAGCTGGACATAGCTTCCTTTTGAACATGTGATCTTCCAGAATATACGTACGTACATACATACATCATGCATAGGAATCATACATATACACGCATATATGCATTTATAAGTATATCTAATACATATATTTAGAAATAATACATTTCTAAATCTCTCAAAGAGATTTAAACAATAGTGATACGATGTAGTAGTCGTATGCTGTCAACTTAATGTGACAGTCCCCTGAAGGGAATAATACTATTGTTGGTTAAACCTAGGAAGCTGCACCGCTTCCTGTCGGCCTTGACACATTTCCTGTGCTTGTCTCCTCCTTGTAAACATAAAGACACATGAAATGTGCCAAGGCCGACAGGAGCGGTGCAGCTTCCTATGTCTAATTAACAGTAGTATTATTCTCTTCAGAGGATTGTCACATTAAGTTGTCAGCATACAACTACTAATATATCTGTATAAGCATTTATACATGTGTATACGTCCAAGTGCATTTACGCATACAGCACACACGCGCACGCCTATTTCGTTGTATCAGTTCTAAAATGCAACGTGGCTTCCTCTACTATTAACATATACATGTAATCAGATAGTTCAAACTTTCTTTGATATTTAATATTCTCGTCTTTTTTTTTTCAGTGAAATATATAGCCTCTTTAGCTCACAACATCCATTGTTACTGCACTTTCTACTACTACTACCACCCCTACGAGTTACATCCGTAAGTATTCATACATACACAGGCACATGACGGCGCGCGCACACGCACACATACATGCATACAAATGTAAACGTACAAGGTGCGGTGAATAATCTGTTGTCTAAATAACGCAAAAATGAAAATAACACTGCCATCTCATTTTAACACATATATTTACCGAAATAACAAAAATATCTTCAAATACTGTAGAGTAAATTCATTCAATAAAATTGCCATTCAACCACAGTCACCAGACGACTTCGGAACCTCCTGAAAATCTTCTGGAAGGTGTCCTTGTTTAAGTTGGTGAATGCTGCCATAAACCTTGCTTTCAGGTCATCTTTGGTGTTACAAGGAGCTTCATTGGTCTCTCGTGCAACTGTACCCCACACATAATAATCAAGCAGTCTGGGGAGTTAGGTGGCCAGATGTTAGGGTTGATGTGGTCGCAGAAATTGTCAAATAGCTGTATCTGTGTTTTCCAGCTCGTGTGGCATGGTGTAGAGTCTTGTTTCCAGACATAGGGCCTTCCAGCAGCCGCCCTCTTGACCCAGGGCAGCACTATCTCCTCCAGGCAGTTGATGTAGACCTCCTGGTTGAGTGTGAGGTAGTATAAGAGAGAAGAATGGTGGCATAACATCGCCATCACTAGTGATCAGTCCAAACACTATGATGCTGACTAAATATTTCATATTTTGTCACTCTCAGTACATGTCCTCAGATTGCACTGTCCTTAGATTGCACTGTCCTCAGATTGCACTGTCCTCAGAATGCACTGTCCTCAGAATGCACTGTCCTCAGATTGTGTATAGATATGTATGTTTGATTACTTTGTATATTAAGTTCAAATTCCGCCGAGATGGACTACGCCCTTCATCCTTTTTGAGTCGATAAATTAACTATCTGTTAAACACTGCGGTCGATGTAATCGACTCGTCCCTCCCACAATATTGCTGCCCTTGAGGCAAAATTTGAAACCATTATTATTTTTATTGTCGTTGTTGTTGTTATTATTATTATTATTATTATTATTATTCAGTAGTTTTATTTTTATAACGTGCTTTCACTTCACTACCGAGTGCAGCTCTGTGCGCCTTGGGTATGTGCTGTGGTTTGCTGTGGTGCTCTTATGTTTACTGTATTGAAAGTGTTTTGCGTAGAATGTGTGCAGTACCCAGTAGAGCAATTTTCTGTATGTTATATATATTTGTAAGTCCTGCTATTTTTGTTATGTATTTGGCGTGTGTTTATACCATCTTTTTTCTGTTGT
>NC_069000.1:32011001-32013647 GCF_001194135.2 Octopus bimaculoides | reverse complement strand
TATATTTGGAAAAATAGGAATAAATTTCAATGAGTATTACTTACTCGGGTATAGTCCAACCCTTTGTCAGCTATATTTGGGCTCCATGCGATGTCTTTATTTCCGATGTTTTTGGATAAGTTTCGGAGCAGTGATTTATCGTACTCACATGTTAAACTTCCCTATTATTATTATTATTATTATTATTATTATTATTATTATTATTATTATTATTATTATTATTATTATTATTATTGCTATTGCTTTTGTACAGCTTCTAAAGCTGGAGATATACTACCGTGTCAGCTGTTCACTACCAGTGAACTAAGGTAACACCCCTTAGTTTTCGAGCACCTCCTGGAGTATTCGAGAAGTTCCAAGCAGTGCTGTTTTCTACAAGTGCTCCACCCTTATTACAACCCCTATTTGTTCCATGTACAAGTGTTCCACCCTTATTGCAGCTCCTATTTGTTCCATATTGCAGCCCCTATTTGTTTATTATTATTATATGTTTGGCTTTTGCTTTGCATTTGTACAAGTTGGCTCAAAAGACAAGTTAGAAGTTGGTGTTATGCCTAGGGTGCCATATATTTGGTTTTGTACATAATGTTGTTCTAGAGAATGTTTAAGAAAACATAAGAAAATTATGAGTTTGTTTTAAAATATTGAGATTACATAAACAGTATTTGACGTAGGATATATCCAGTTCCCCTGAGCACTATCATTTCAATTTCTGCAATTTTGGAGTTTCTTGATATCTGAGCTAGGTAGCAATCATCCCCTTTTGCTATCATTCCTAGGTCACCTACGACAACAGGTATTGCTTCAGTCTTCAGGTTCCATATTTTGCTAATTTCTATTTCAAGATCTATAGACTTGCTCAGTTTTTGGTAGGTCTTCACAGAGACATAGAAACACTAATATGACCCAACAGGAGAACGGCGAAAAAGAAAAAAAGAAATAATAACTCTGAAAGACTGGAATATATACAATATCCTGTGAGGATTTAAAATTCCCTTCAAAATAAGTTAAGAAATTTACAAATTTACATATCTACAGTTTTCAAACGCACAAACTTTGATATTCACAACTGTTGTGAATACTCATCCTGTCGTCTCTTCCTGAGTATCCGAAAAAGTAAACATCCCTTTTTTTTATTCTAAAAACATTAGTTTTCTCTGTGTGGACATACAAAAGATCTTAGGTGAATCTTAAAACTTTATGTGAAAATTTGACTCTTCTTGTCTTTTCTTTCCTTTCTCCCCGAGTTTTCAAAATTGTAAGCATCTTTTTTTTATTGCAAAAACACAACTGTTTTCTCTAACTGGACATACAAAAGAACATCTCTACAAAAGTCAACTTTAATTTCTACAATATTACCTTTATTTTCTCCCTGACTACCCGAAATATGCAATAACAGATATGCACGTGGGAAAATAATAATAGTGATTAATAATAGATTCTCTCTGGTCGAACAAAACTTCTCTATTCAAAAATAATACAGAACAGAGTAAGTCGGCCCTTCCTTAATTTTTCTTAAGGTCGAGGTCACTGTTGCTGTTGTTCGCTGCTAGTAGTAGTAGACATTTGAACTCTTTTTGACCGATCCCATCCCATCCTACTCCATAAAAAGAAAAAAAGAAATACGAGCCGCACTTACTACTACTACTACTACTACTACTACTACTACTACTACTACTACTACTGCTGCTGCTGCTGCTGCTGTTGCCGCTGCTGCTGCTGCTACCACTGCTGCTGCTGCTGTTGCCGCTGCTGCTGCTACCACTGCTGCAGCCGTAACTACTACTGCTATTACTACCACTGCTGCTGTTATTGTTACTACTGCTGCTGGTGCCACTACTACTACTACTACTACCACTGCCGCTACTGCTGCTGATAGTGATATTGCTGCTGCCACTACAACTATTGGTGCTGCTGCTAATGATGATAAATGCGGCCCCCGTATGAAGATTAGTGGTTAAAAAAAGATACATGAAAATAAAATAAATAAAAAAAATATTATTATTGTCATTATTATTATTATTATTATTATTGAGTGAGAGAGCGCGCACGGCATCAAAGTGACACTGGGGTAAAATATACGAAACCAAATATACCCATCATAACTACCCGTCTGATAAGGGTACACTAGGCACAAGCATCACAACCATATCTACGCGACATGGGGATCTTATATCAAGGTAAACTACGCATGACCTTGCGGATGGGGCACAGTTAGAAATTTCTTCAGGTTGAGTAGCCCATCCTGCTCAATAGGTCACTGAATAAGGCTTGTTTAAGTATGATGAACAAAACACCCGTGTTTCCAGAGGTGAATTATTCAAATCCCAAAGAATTCCTCTCAATACATGGCTATGATACCCCTCACCCACTACTTCTGCTCATGATCAGAGACGCACATGTCATCAGCCACTAAAGAACATGCTCAGCTGCTTATGGTCAAGTAACTGAGTAGCAAATCTGTGGTATGGACCCGAATATTTGCTGTAGCCCACCTTTTATACCAAAACAAAACAGTGTACTTGATAACACATGCAATCAGTTAAGATTAAATGAAAGCCACTGCCTAGTACTTACTGCATCAAACATAATTATTATTATTATTATTATTATTATTATTATTATTATTATTATCATTATAAAAAC
>NC_069000.1:32006962-32010428 GCF_001194135.2 Octopus bimaculoides | reverse complement strand
GGTAAGCAAGCTACTTACCACACAGCCACTCCGTCGCCTATTATTATTATTATTATTATTATTATTATTATTATTATTATTATTATTATTATTATTATTATTATTATTATTAATATCATTATTATTATTATTATTATTATTATTATTATTTATTATTATTATTATTATTATTATTATTATTATTATTATTATTATTATTATTATTATCATTATAAAAACGGCAAGGAATTAGAATCGTTACCGTGCGCGCCGAAGTGCTTTGTGGTATTTCTTCCGGCGTTCCATTCTAATTTCTACATCCACCGAAGGTGACTTTGCCTTCTATCCTTTTATTTACAGCAAATTAAACCGTTAAATAAGTAATCCAGTATCATTGTATGAAATGTTTAGAGGGGCGGGTTCTTTAGTAATTTGCAACTCCAATGTTATCCCAACATAAACGGAATCTTAAGTGTGGCGTAAAACATAATAAAAAGAGCTGAAAGGATTTTCTGTTACTACGACAATTGTTTCAGTATGAGTTTTTATTGTGGTGTAAACGTTGTGTAGTCAGGTATGTAGTAAGCACAACATCCATTAGATTATGCAATAGGTTACGCAGTTCTCAACTCGTCGAGGCTTTGCAAATATACAAGCTCGCAGTGAGATGCTGATGAAGGAACGAATGAAATTTTGAATCAGAATCACCAATATTTATGAAACATACAGTAAGACTACAATCAGTCAATCACGAGGGTGCATTGTAAAATGAGGTGGTCAATTATAGAACAGTTAAAAAGTATTTCTATACTAAAGATGTCATTAAACTTAAAGACATCGCCCATAAAATTTGAAACTTTCACAACAGACTTATATATTAGTAGATAGCAGGGGCCAAGCATGACATTTGACCTCATCACGACCTTATGGAAGATCTCTGCCGACGTTGTTCTAAAAGAGCTTAGTGTTTTATAATGTTTAGTCTATCAAAGTTTTGACATGGTTTACTTGATTCCTCTTGGTGAGAGTGTTCCGATTAATTATTGCAGCACTAATAGAATATTATCTTTAATTAAGAAAGATCCAGCTAATTACTTTTCTTGAAAAATAACTTAGGGCAAAAACAGGGAGAATGACGTTGATCTCTACGAAATTTCAGAGAAGAGCGAAAGAAAAAGGAGGAAATGTGAAAAGAAAGGGAAAGAAAATTAAAATAGAGAGATTACCATAATTAAATTGCCAGTAAGCGTAACCTATAAAAACTTAAATAGAAAGAGAATAGGATGAATCTAATATACAAAGTTTGCAACACAGTTGAGGTGAAGACAGCCTTGGTATAGACGAACAATTAAATGTGAATATTAGATTAATGTCAGTAGTTTAAGCTATAGACAGTGACAACATAAAAGATAATATATATCAGTTAAATGCTGGCTACAAATTTTGGCGCAAGGCCAGCGACTTCGGGAGCGGAGCTAAGTAGATCACATAGACCCCTAGGGTTCAACTGGTACATTTAATCGACCCCAAAAAGGATAAAAGACAAAGTCGACTTTGGTGGATCTTTTAATATAAACTGTGATGAGGGACGAAATACTGCTAATCATTTTGCCCGGTGTGCCATCGTCTACGACAGCTAATCGCCATATGTCATTACTGAAATTGAGAGAGGTCAGTTATATATTTCTTAAGAATTTGATAGCTGACAAAGAAGAGGAAACAGAACCAATATTTCCAATATAAACCGAAGAAAACATGAATCCCAACGTTTCTATTACTGGTAAGTTTGAACCATACGGATTAAGCAGAAAGATCATATCACTACTATAGTAATTAAAAATTATGCGGAGAGCGGGGTTGTTTCGTCTTAACTACAAATATCGATGACTGTAATTTTACGTGATCTATACTTGATGTGATTTAACTTAATAACTTTTTTCAGTTTGCTTCTAGTTTTAAGTGATATGTTCATAATATTTGTATCTTCATATCTAGTTCCTTTATAATTCGTTATAATCCTACAGATTCTTTTAACATTAATGACCTTAGTAATATTTTTATAATCCTTATAAACTCTTCTCACTTATTACTCGCCAGAACTTTTAATTTTTATGGTAGTGTTTTAGCTGTCCACTGAATCAGTATGATTTTAACTGATTTATTTCATTCTAAATAATATTGTCACAATGTCTGTTGGTTGACGTACAAGGATTATAATTTTCTCATTTTGTTTTTGTTTTCTTTCTTTAGCGTGAAACTTGGCTATGTTTTTACTTTTTTTATTATTATCTTCTCACCTCGCAGATAAATAACTGATATCAGTAAATTTCGATATTTAACTCAACATAAATTTGTAAATTCATAAAATGATATCTCTAAGTTGACACTGATTATTATTTACACAACTTTCATTAGTCTAGGACGCAAAATTATTTGTTTATGCCAATTACTGTATTGCTGTCAACGTGTTGATCAATTCTCTGCATTTGATTTATCCTATTCTGTTTTTATCATTTCTTTCCTTTTTCTCTGCATCCTACTTTTTTTTTCCTTCTCTGAATTTTTACAGGGATTTCTTAATCTGAGGTTTTCCTTGAGTTACATTCCCTGGTTATAATTGGCAAGATTTCCAGTAGTTATATCTAATATTCTATCAGTTCCTTTAAGAATTAATCGGAGCATTTTTATGAAGACTTATTAAGAAAAGGAGTAGGTAACGCTGGAATTTATTAGCCATGCCACACCACAATGTAGTAAAATTTAAAACTAAATAACACTGAAAATATTTTTCTTTTTAGCAGTGTCACCAGCTGGTCTGTGAACAAGTGTCGAGTGTCGAATGTCATGTTTGGCGCCTACTGCCTATCGGTATACAAACATACTCTGACATTACCAACCTTTATGAACATAGTTGCTAGGGTTAATGACATATTAAGAGAAAAAATCACTGCAACTGTTCCTCAACAATCTCATTCTACTAACCACCCTTGTTTAACAGTTTGTAATCCCACCAAATTTACATTTCTTATATGTTGAGAACTCTGATTCAAAATTTCTCTTGATGATACGTTGATTATTCAAAATGTCACTGCTGCTTGGTTATTTGGTTCGCCTGATGAGTTGAGAATTGCAAACGTATTACATAAACTTCTAGACGTTGTGCAGACTGCATACCTAACTGTACTATGCCTACATCATAATAATACTCTTAACGGAACGATTGTAGTAAACCCATTCGTCTATATACTTTGCATGTACCACGTACTGGCGTTGTTATTTTTCTTATCTTTTCTTCGTTTTTGGGGGAAGGATTAACTATATATATATATATATATATATATATATATATTATATATAGACAGAGAGAGAGAGAGAGAGAGAGAGAGAGAAAGAGAGAGAGAGAGAGGTGCAGGAGTTGCTGGCTGTGTGGCAAGAAAGCTTGGACATCGGTGGCGATTTTTTCTTCCTCCGTTTTTCCCTTCTTTGA
>NC_069000.1:32003280-32006372 GCF_001194135.2 Octopus bimaculoides | reverse complement strand
TATATATAAATATATATATATATATGTACATATATGTAAATGTATGTATATAAATATATCGATAGTCAGACAGACAGACAGGTAGACTGGCAGACAGACATATAGATAGATAAGTAGATAGATAGATAGATAGATAGATAGATAGATAGATAGATAGACAGACAAACTTTAAAAAATATATTATCAAATATAATGAATTGAGATATTTCTGAGATAAAGTAAAATGTGATAAAAATGCACAAAAGTGATGAGGTTAGAAGAGATTTATCATATAGTCAGAGAAAAATGAATATTGTTGCACTTTCATATAGGGAGCCAACGCTTGGTTATCTATGTGTCTAAATGAAGTCGTTATTTTCCCTTGGTTATTTAGAATTGTGACAGCGTGCGGTGACATTTTCATGCACTTACCCAAACATGCAAAGACGCAGATTTTTACTAACACACAGTTACTGACATGCCCATTACCCTCGACATGTGAAGGTGTTTGTGTGCATGAAAATGTGTGTACCTATGTGTACATGTACATGTGTGTGTGTGTGTGTGTGTTTGTGTGTGTGTGTGTGTGTGTGTGTGTGTGTGTGTGTGCGCGCGAGTGTGGTTATCTATCCAATTATTTTTTATAAAACAATACGAAATACAAAGCACCTGCCAACCTTCATCCCTGATGTAAACCAAATAAATCCACTGCAAAAAATATCAGCTTTGATCGCTTTAAGCCATCCCTACGATGTCAATAAATGAAAGACCCTCTTGCACTGTGTAGTCTAAATTTTGCGGAAGTAAAGGATTGTCGAAACTAAAATTCAATTGTATAATAGGCTTCTGTTCGTCCATTGAGAAGTAAGGTTAACCCACATTTTCCTATTTAAAGGACAACTTTCAATGACAACGGTACTAATTAATTCAGAATGCGTGCAGTTTACATTAATTATGTTAAATTTACAGTGAACTCGTGGGGGTGTTTTAAAAGCTGTATCAATGTTGTCCTGTAGCCCCATAATATCTAACGTGTTCTAGGCATCACTATCACACAAGATTTGTGTATGAATGTGTATTCACACTCACACTCACACACAAACACACACACACACACATACACACACACACAAACACACACACACACACAAACACACACACACAAACACACACACACACACATACACACACACACACATACACACACACATACACACACACGCATATATATACATATATATTTATATGGGGCGGGCTTCTTTCACTTTCCGTCTACCAAATCTACTCACTAAGCTTTGGACCTATGTTATGGAGCAATGTCAGGATATGTTTCTTCTGTTTTTGTTTTTTTTTTCTTCTTGTGAGAAACAAGTGTTTTTTTATAACAGGTCTTATCTTTAAATTGAATTTTAACCAAGTTTCCATTGTAATATTAAGATGCATACTGGAAAAAAAAATCCTAGCAATTATCCGTAGTGTAAGATAACCTAGTTGAAATTAATGTCATCGATATTTGTAGTTAAGACTAAGCAGCCTCACAGTACACATACTATAGTAGTGATATGATCTTTCTGTTTAACCGGTGTGGATTAAATTATTTCGGTAAATAGCAACGTTGGGATTCATGTTTTTTCGGTTTTTATTGTGAATATTGGTTCTATTTTCGTTTTTCTGTCAGCTGGTAGAATCATAACCGATATTTAACTGATCTCTCTAAATTTCATTATTTCACTGACATATGGCGGCGAGCTGGCAGAAACTAATATACATGAGGTGCTTAGAATATCTCTGAATGGATTATTGTTTAGTGTTTCATTAGATTTGTGGTATGTTTAATAAGTTGAATAAGTGTGATCCAAGTAACAGCCAAAGAGCTTCCGATGGTTAATCAAAAAGCCAGTTATATAATTTTACTTAAATGGAGTTGTCATATTGTAAATAAATTTGAGTTACATGTGAAACACAGAGAATATTACTTATGATCTTACATGAGTGAAAATGTATTCTGCAAATGGCTCATAACAGTCGGAGTATACACTGCAACAATGGAAATGACACCCGGAGAATGTCAAATCCCCAGCCATATAGGAACTAAGGAGCGCCAGGTCAGACTGCTGCTGGATTTCTGAGTTAAACCCTGCTTACCGTGTTCTCTTCACTCCTGAACCGGCTGGGTTGATGGTTCGTGCTGGGCGACCATATACCACATGGACACGGCAAATGAGAAGGTATCTCGCGAAAAGGATCACTGACTATGACTGCGCTCGACTGGCCAACCTTGGGAACCCGGGACTATACCGACTAATGATGAATACAGCCAAGTGCTGCAATGATGCATACTCCTATAGGCCGAAACGAAGCAATATATCCCGGATTAAAGATAATATAAGCATATCACCTTTCTTAAAAGAGATTCATATATACTACTCTACATAAGGCCTCATGTACATTGACATAATTCTAATTAATTCCGAATTTAAAACTGCGTCCTTCCACTAAATTACTGTTTTATATTACTTGAGGTGTGATATGGAGTTACAAAGTGTGGAGCATAAGTGCATGATTATTGCACATACACACATGTTTACAAACACACACATACCTATCTATATGCACAAGTAAGCATATAAACGCGGAACAAAGGGGAAAATAGTACTCGAATAACTGAAGTAGAATAATATGCCTTTTTTAAAGCTGCAAAATCTTCGTAAAACTGTTATTCAGACTTTCAGGCTCCCGTTCGTCAGACCCCTGTGGTGAAGCTCTGAGTAATAGCTTTGCGAAAATATTACAGCTTTAATAAAAGTATATATATATATATATATATATATATATATATATGCGAGTAAAAATAAATACAAAAAAGGTGGGTTTTTTTGTATGATTGTGTATAGAGGAATATATTATTTTGTTTAAAAGAGTTCCAACACTGTCTGTTTTTTATGTTTTATTTATATTCCTGCAGAACTCATGTGGGGTATAGAATATGGAATATACAATATATAATATAATATACAATATACAATATAAAATAAAATAAAATAAAATAAAAATGGATGGCACCATGAAATAAAGTATTGAATGTAGATGAAATATTGAGTGTTCAATATAAA
>NC_069000.1:32000103-32001802 GCF_001194135.2 Octopus bimaculoides | reverse complement strand
ATATATACACGCATACACAAACGTATGGTGTACATGTGCAACAGATGTATGCGAATATATCCATCTGTATTTCAGCATAAAGTCTATTGTTTTATTTGTTATTTATTTCAGTCATTAGACGGTGGCCATGCTGAAGGGCTTTGTAGTCGAACGAGTCAACTCCAGTACTTATTTTGTTAAATCCTGGTATTCATTGTATCACCTCATGATGAACCGCTAGATTAAGGACGCTAGGAAATCAATACAGGGTGTCAAATAATGGGTGGGTGGATGAACCACAAAGAAACACACACGCACATACACACGGGTTTCTTTTACTTTTCGTTTTCCAAATCCACACACAAGGCTTTGTTATTGGTTAGTGACGATAGTAGGAGGAACTTGCCCAAGTGAAGGGCAATGACCGCGATCCGGAGGGATACGATCTGGCAGCAAGCTTGTTACCTCACAGTCAAACATGTGCCTATACACAGCCACGTCTGTGCTTAGACACAGCTACGTCTGCTCCTATAACACATCCACGTCTGCGCATATTCACAGCCACGCCGGTGGTTATTCGCAGATCTGGATACAAACTGTTATAATAATGGTTCGTAACACTTACGCAGGATAATACATTTTGTGGTGAAAATGTTGTTGATTTAATCAAAACAATTACTTCACTGATATTTGTTCCACAGCCAGAAGGATGAAAACGAATGAGAAATAAACAGGGATTAAACTCGGAACATGAAAGGTATATAATACTATGCACGTTATTAAATCCGACCTTTTGTAGACGCTTTCATTTATTATATTCCAACTAATAATAGGAACTCATGTCATATATTTGAGCAGGAAACGAAGAAATTATCTATAACTGTGTTCACGTTCCTATCGATCCCATCTGTATTTCTAATGTTTCTCAAATCTCAAAATTCATTTGTCATCCACGTCACAATTCCCGATTTTGAAATTTATGATACAAATTAATGAAAATTGTTCATCAAAGCATCAATGATTCCAGTAATACTCATTGCTATAACTTATCATGTTTCATTCCTCTTGATAGGTCATGCGTCTTTCTAATACATATATTTCGGTAAGTAATCTGCTTAATGCAGTTTAATATTTGATCTCACATTTCAATCTTCGCAGTAAATGTTATATATGACGGATCATGCATTGATTTTCAATTGCTTTAACAACGAATCAGCATACAAATTGTGTTTTAAAGTCACTTGATGAGTTTCAACAGACACTTGTAGCGTTAATGTACACTTCATAACGACTCAGCGTGAAACTGTGTAAAGCTAAGTCTTATCCATAACAAGTCCTGTCCATTCCATCTCTTTCATGCCTTTTCTGTTTAGCCAATTCAATCCACAGTCTTTGGGTCCACTGAAGCAGTATTTGTAAATATTGTCAAATGAGTGAGATAAAAAAGGATTGGTCAAAATGGCAAACCAAACTTCTAAAATATTCACGCATTCATGTCCTTTAAAACATCGTCAGACAGCGAGCACACAGTCAATATATATGTAAAATCAACTGTTGTAGGATCACGCACTGGTATCAAAGATCACGACTGAGGCTATTAATAGTTGATAATAATGGAATTCTTATTCGTATATTAATATATATGCAAATAGTTCTCTCTCTCCTTTTCTCCCTCTCCCTCTCTCTCTCTCTCTGTATATATATATATATATGTATATAT
>NC_069000.1:31998890-31999965 GCF_001194135.2 Octopus bimaculoides | reverse complement strand
TATATATATATATATATGCATAAAAATATGACATAAGCATAAATACCTGAATATATATATAGAGGCATGTGTGTGCCTATATATATATACAGGAAGTTTAATGGCGACAACAATAGAGAAATGGCAGCAATGGTAATAATAGTACTAGCAAAAATAATGATATATCTACACAATTTCCTAAGGAGTTCATATGAGTTGATATTCTCACTTGTGTATATCTGCATGCATACATGTCTGTACGTATACCTGAGTCTACGTAATATTTGTATGTGGAAGAATATACAAAATACTGTATCTCTCTTTCGTCTCAGGTGGAACTCTATCCTTGCAAATATATTTTATCCAATCAAATCCCTCCATTTCACCTGTCTTCAAGTAACAAGACTTCTTTTTTAAGTTGGTACTGTAGAAACAATGTATCGTTCCTCAAAAGAAGTTGCTTGATTATTCCATCGCGATATAATATAAAATCTATGAAAAGTCTCTGAATATTTCTTGTTTTAAATAGTGTAACAAGAATTATTTTATTGAAATAATGTAATTGGTTTTCTTTACAATTAAGTATATTTTTCTACACTTTAATTATATGTGTATGAGTGTACCCGTGAGAGAGTGTTATCTATCTATCTATCTATCTATCTATCTATCTATCTATCTATCTATCTATCTATCAGTCTGTCTGTCTGTCTGCCTATCTGTCTGTCTGACTGTCTGTCTGTCTATCTATTTATCTATCAGTCTGTCTGTATGCCTGTCTGTCTGGCTGCGTGTCTGTATGTATGTATGTTACTTCGCTTCTGTATTTGGTTTGCAAGATTCTTTATGTGAATTCGTGTGTTGAAGCATATTTTGTTGTGTCTGAGGAGAGCCATTCTGTTTTAATGCCGTATTAATTAAAACACTTACCGGTTCGATTTCCACTAATTTGGTTACTTTGAAGAGGTTACAAGAAGCAACGAAAATTTTAGAAAAAATGTAAATAAATAAATAAATGAGTGGAAATCGATCCAGTGTGTTTGTTAATTAATAAAGACATAATGGCTCTCCCTAGACACAAAAAATATAGATGCATATA
>NC_069000.1:31995805-31996569 GCF_001194135.2 Octopus bimaculoides | reverse complement strand
ATATATATATATATATAAATATATGCAGCACAAAATGTTGTCAGTGAACAGGTCGCGGTCTCAAAGCGACGAAAATATTTTGACACAAATTGTGTGTTTCTTAAATGGCTTATAAACACCTTCCACGTTGCAATTGTTTTCTTTCCAGCACACGATCTCATATCAGGCCACTTGCTATGCAAGTACATCTCCGTAATATATATATATATATATAATATACATACATACATGTGTATATTTATGTATATTTTATACATCAAGCCCAATCGTATTTATCTGCATGACAATCCACAAACACACATACATGCACACTTCATATATATACGCATTTCTTTTGCAAATGTTTTATCTTCATATCATGGTTTCGTTGCTGATAATGATGGAGGAGTTGTTAATATCGACACTGATAGTGGCGGTAGGGCAGGTGGTATGTATATATGGTGAGCTAGGTTGATGATGGTGATGGCGGTGTAATGCAATACACTTGGTAAAGTGAATTATTGTCGTGTGCGTTTTGAGCGATAAGACAAAGTACAATTAATATAAATGAGTTTGGTAAATTGGAAATAGATCAACTGTTAGAAAAAAAGAATAATGAACGTTTTTTTATAGTATATTCTCGTTTGAATTTAAGGGATAGAGACACACATATTCTGAATTAGAAATCCATTTACATTTATATGAATATGTTTTCATTGCGTGTGGATACGAGATGTGTGTGTGTGTGTGTGTGTGTGTGTGTGTGTGTGTGTGTGTGTGTGTGT
>NC_069000.1:31989451-31995269 GCF_001194135.2 Octopus bimaculoides | reverse complement strand
GGCGCAGGAATGGCTGTGTGGTACGTAGCTTGCCTACCAACCACATGGTTCCGGGTTCAGTCCCACTGCGTTGCACCATGGGCAAGTGTCCTCTCCTACAGCCTCGGGCCGACCAAAGCCTTGTGAGTGAATTTGGTAGACGGATACTGAAAGAAGCCCGTCGTATATATGTATCTATGTATGTGTGTGTATATGTTTGTGTGTCTGCGTTTGTCCCCCCAAAATTGCTTGACAACCGATGCTGGTGTGTTTACGTCTCCGTAACTAGCAGTTCGGCAAAATAGACTGATAGAATAAGTACTAGGCTTACAAAGAATAAGTCCTGGGGTCGATTTGATTCGACTTTGTGTGCCAATGTTATAGAGAAGCAGTGAGTTCATGGCTTCTAGCGTGTAAAGCGTGTGAATATGCGACTACATACGTCTATATTTGTGTAGGTTGTTTTATACGTACAAACAACGCGCGCGCGCGGTCGTACACGGAAATGCGTTAGTCATATTACATTGTGTTTGAGCCTGTATATTCGTTTGTTACTGAATGATGACTGAAATGATAACCTCTGGATGTGCGGTGTTCTATATTCTGTGTGTACGTGTTGTATGTAACTGTGTGTATTTGTATGTTTCTGCACTTGTGTTATGTGTATAACTGTGTGTGTATGAGTGTTTGTGGAGGAGCAGAAATATGTCAAACTGCAACGTGAGTGTCCGTGCATTTGATGCTAAAAGTTGTTGAACGTGCATCGTTATAAGCAAATTGTGGGTGTGTATGTGCGTATGCAATTGCGTGCGTACGTGTGTGCGTGTATGTCCGTTATATGTACGGATCTGTGTTTCTATGAGAACATAAATGCAGAAATGTTCCTCAATTTGTGATGGAAATATGTATAAATTTATTTGATACGAACATTGCTGTTTCATGCGTGTGCAATGTATATATGTGATATGTGTGTAGGAGGAAATGTAAGAGAAAGATCTGTCGTAAACAGAGGATAAAGGGTATCACATTTAAATTTCTATCTTACAATTAACTAAATTAGCAAAGAATAATGGTTTCATATTATTTTTATAATTAAGACCTAGACTGTTAATATGTGTGCGAAAGAGATAGTTGAATAGTTGTAGACCTACTTTTGGGCACCCTGTTTATTTGCATAAATTTATCAACTATTACATTGCAATATATGTATGAAAGTACATATGTATGCGTGTGTGTGTGTGTGTGTGTGTGTGTGTGTGTGTGTGTGTGTGTGTGTGTGTGTGTGTGTGTGTGTGTGTGTGTGTGTGTGTGTGTGTGTGTGTGTTTGAATTTATAATTGTTGTCTAATCAGAATTATTACAGGCATAACATTAAGACCAGTCGGAAATGTAGTTATAATAGCAATTATTCTAATACTTACAAATCGTAACTGACATTACGCATATCATTTAGCATGTCACGTACAATTGCTGAGGGAAGAAATTTATTTATATTGTCAGTAACATAGATGCAGTCCAAATCAATGACATTCAGTTGGAATCAATAAGAACATTGACTTGCATGAGCTGTCTAATCAACGAAAACGTAACATGTGAAAGCGAGATAAAATGGCAAATTGCAATAGCAAATAGAAAATTTGTAAACAGCCAGCAGATCTTAAACAGCAAGAAGATTCTAAATAGTAACACACTGAGGCTAATATATTCAATGAATTGCTATAATTGTGCTGTATGTATAGGTGACGTATATTTTAAAAACCAACATTAAGATGAAATTGTTCAACATTCGAAATAAGATACCCTGGCAGATTTCTTGTTATTTTGTTGAAGACAGCTGTACCAGTCAGTCATTCTTAGAAAAAATATACTTCTTAAGAAGACAGATTGATAGAAAGATTCGACCATTGCACTTTTCTCGCAAAGGGCGAGGAAACTGCAATGGTTTGGTCACATCAAAAGAACGAACGGCTAACTTGCAAATAGAATTATGGTTGGAAAATTGAAGGTAAAAAACAGAGGTCACCTAAGTGAGATACAACCGTGATATTGAGTGCTTAGGGTGAATATATTGGAGAAGACCAAAAAGCAACCTGTGAGACGAAGTTTCTAAATGTGCTTCTGTATGTGTATGCGCGCGTGTGTACATGTGTGCATGAACGCATGTATGTATGCATGTGTGTATATATATATATAAATATATATATATATATATATATATATACAAACACACACACACGCACACACACACAGAGATAAAAGATAAACATAAATGGATATACATACATCATACATATATACGTACGTACGTGTGTATGTATGCCTGCATGTATATATGTATGTATGCATGTATGTATATATGGATATATGTATACATATTTATATATACGTATGTATTTGGGTGAACGTGTGAGTATGCATGTGTAAGGAAACCATTCTCGCACAAGGTTTGAGTAATTCCTTTGTTATAAGCTGCTTCCCATGTAATTAAATTTTTAATTTAAGAAAATATTTCTACAAATATTGACTGTATCAAGAATTGTTCTTTAAAAACTTTCATTAAACACTAATGCATTTATTTATTGATAAGCTCACGTACATATCTACACACATATGTATGTATGTATGTATGTATGTATGTATGTATGTATGTATGTTTGTATGTAAGTATGTATCACACACACTCACTATAACGTAGGATATCCAGCGGTTTTCTGCATCAGCAAGATTTGTATTTTGTAGGGAAAAACAGTGAATCAGAGTATTTACTAGAGGGATTATTTATTGAATATTACAGACACAGTGTCTTCTGATTACATTTTACAGTGTCGTTGGGTGGTTAAGTGAAAGGGTATTTTTACATAAGTGTACCTCTTATGTATTATCTTCAACTAGTTTCAATTATCAGTCTGCGGCCATGCTCGGGTACCGACTTGAAGCATTTCAATCTTCTCGAACGAATCGTCCCCAGTGTCCATTTTCCTTCAGTCTTGTACTTATTTTATTGCTCCAATTTGCAGAAGCGATAAGTTACGGAATGTAAGCAGACCAACTGTTTACAAGCGGTGGTGAGGTACAAAACCCGATACAAGGACTGACATGAGTGTGCGTACACACACCCACATCCACACACACACGCACGCACGCACACAAACACACACACACACATACACACTCACAGAGTTTCTTACCACGAAATCTATTAACAAGTCTTTGGTCGTCCAGAGACTATATTAGAAGAAATTTGTGTAAAGAACCATGCAGTAGGCCTGAACCCGAATCCATGTGGTTTGGAAGCAAGCTTCTTACCACATAGTCATATATGAAGTAGAGAAGGCAATGTACCTATATATTGTATATATAAAATAATTAAGGGGGCAAGATGCAGTTTATAACCAGAAAAGAAATAATTTACCATCACTAAAAGTGGACAAGGGTGCAAGGAGCACCAGCATAGCTAAAAATAAGAGTCATGCACACTTTTGCCACAAAAGCACATGTTCTACGTACTGGCAAGGGTGACAAGCTCCCGAACGCAAACGAGGACATTAGACTGGCACGCCAATTTTGAATGAAATTAATACTCATCAGCAATTAATTCTCCATCACAGATGGTAAAGTTGAAATTTAATTTGTCAGTATGTATAGAATTTACTATAGGCAATAATGGCTGATTCAGCAAAATTGTAAAGTGAAAATTATGAAATAATTAAGGTGGCTAGAGGCAATTTAAAACCAAAAAGGAAATAATTCGCCTCTACTAGATGTGAACAAGATTGCAGGAAGGGCTAGCATTGCAAGAAATAAGAGTCAAATTGGGTCTTAAATTTCGTCTAACCTCCTTAATTATTTTGTAATATTCAGACTACCAGTTTGTTGAATCAGCCATTGATCACTATGGTAAATTCTGTACATAATGAAATGTAAAATTTCAGTTTCATCACCGGCGGTAGGGTAAGTGTTATTGATGAGCATTAATTTCATGTGAAATCATCGTGCCGATCTAATGGCATCACATGCGGTGGGAAGCTTCGTCTTCCTTGTTAGTACATAACACATGTACTTTTGTGGCTAAAGAATCTATGACTCCTATTTCTATCAATGCTGGTGGTCCCTACTCCTTTGCTCAGTTTTAGTGACGGTGAATTATATA
Organism: Octopus bimaculoides; assembly: GCF_001194135.2. Lineage (NCBI taxonomy): Eukaryota > Metazoa > Mollusca > Cephalopoda > Octopoda > Octopodidae > Octopus > Octopus bimaculoides. The sequence continues at coordinate 31,991,141 of NC_069000.1, read as the reverse complement.
TATTTAGATTCAGATGAATATGATACTTAAGTTGAGGCACCAGAATTTAGCACGGTATTATCCATACAATTACAAAATAAGGTGAATAAAACCAAAATAACCAACAACGATATCCAGAGGTAATGCAGTACAAGCGTTTCAAGCAACTCCATTTAATTGAACAATGCAATCATTACATCAATTTAAATGCAGAGCAATCCTCAGCTGCATAAATACATAGAATTTAATTAAATGAAAATATTAGAGTAGCTTCTAAGCTTAAGTGAAGACAGGATGTTCTTTCTCTATCTCCTTACCTTGGAGATTTTAGGTAAAATTATACTAATCTGTCCATCTGTTTTAATTTAATTAAATTCTATGTGTTTATGCAGCTGAGGATTGCTCTGCATTTAAATTGATGTAATGACTGCATTGTTCAATTAAATCGAGTTGCTTGAAACGATAGTACTGCATTACCTCTGAATATCCTTGTTATTTGTTTTGATATATATATATAAATCAAAGGTAGGACAAAGAGAACATAACAAGCGGAATCGACAAAAAAAAACATGTGCAGAAATAGACGATAAAATAACAAACGGCTAATAGGATAGAAACATATATATATGTATGTATGTATGTATATGTATATATATATATATATATATATATTTACGCACACACAAACATTGACTTAGAGAGATGTAGCCTATTTGAGAGATCGAGAGAAGTGAGGATTCAATAGGGGATAGCAGGATACTATGATGAAATACATTTTGACCTAAAACTTCGAAAAGTTTTATCTCACTGCTTTACACTTTACGACTTCTCCATGTTGTAAATCAGTAAAACGCAAAACAAAGACACATCTGAAATGTCTGCACTTTCCACTGAAAAGAAATATATGCATACATAGAAGCATTTGCGCGCGCGTGTGTGTGGCATGTGTGCGTGCGTACGTGTGTGTGTGGTAATATTTGATTTATGAAGTTCGATTGACATTCTCAATTTTGAAACATAAAATAATCGGTAATCAAGTACTACGTCTATTCGGTATCTAATCTTAGTAACCAATATCTGAAAAAAACAAATAACGAAAAAAATATGGAGACTCTTGTGTGTTGTAAATGTCAACAAAATGAAAACTCCGAACATCACCCACAATAAAATATATAAAAGAAATTAATAAAATAGAAATCAAAAAGCCACACACATGACCTTTCAGCAAAGATGAACAATGCTCGTATATTTGTTTTTGTAATATAAAATATAACGTTGATTGATAAATCCTTGAAATTGTGTGTGTGTGTGTGTGTGTGTGTGTGTGTGTGTGTGTGTGTGTGTGTTCATGTGTATGTGTGTTTGCGTGAGTGTGTGTGTACGTGTTTGTGTGCGAGCGTGTGTATTTGTATGCGTGTGTGTGCGTGTATCTGTGTGTGTGTGTGTTGGGGTTATGTATGTGTGTTTGTAATAATGCTCATGAAAAAACGAGGAAAAGAAAATGGCTTTCAGATCTGTAATAATATAATTTACTTTTTTTGGTACAGTGTAATATGCATGAATTCTGGTTAGTAGAGAAATAATTCTATCTACAAGACTTAACGTAGCACAATGTATGTATGCATATGCACATACAATGTATATACACAATATATATATACATGTATGTATGAATGGATATATGTAAGTATATATATATATGTATATATAT
>NC_069000.1:31985547-31988747 GCF_001194135.2 Octopus bimaculoides | reverse complement strand
ATATATATATATATATATATATATATATATATATATACTAGCTTAAAAGTCGCCCTGTCGGGCGACTTTTCAGCTGATTCCTGTGGAAGGCTACTTATTGGGCCTAGGGCCAAACAATGACACTTCGTACATTGAGTACATACTAAATTTTATAGAACGTGAACAATATTTTTCAGGCAATGAACAATTTTCATCAAAACAATGATATAATTTGTCGACTTCGAACTTATCGCAAAGCTGGATGATAAACAACATTTTTTGTCTTCCCATTCGGGGTTAGTAGAGATAGCTTTTTTCCATTCCCTTGAACAACCAGCATATCACTGGCCGTAGGCAAGAATAAACTTACCTTTTAAAAGTTCAACCATAATTCTTCTCCCGCCACTTAATTCAAAGAATTTGATGGTGCAATTATTTGTAGTAGCTGGTACTTATCTAAACTTCTGTTCGTAGTTTGAAGGAAAATTATACCACTGTCGCTAAACACTATTTTAAAGTGCGATTTTTATAGTTTGGAATTGCTCTAAACGTATTTGACCATAAAGATGTTTGAAATTTAGTATTTCTTTCTTTTTTTTTTGAGGTAATAATAAAACAGGCCGAATCTATTTTCATGAAGTGGGAGTGCGCTTAGTTTCCATAGCTCCGGCCGCAGATGGCATGAAAATAGGTCCGACAAATTTAATTAATATCTGAAAAAATTACTAAGTTTCAAATATTTTTATGATAGGGAGTTATGAGAGATAATATTGTATGAGAGAGTAAGTTCATTACGTATTTCAATTCCGAATATAATGAGGCACGTTATATGGTTAAAATACTTGATATAACACATCAGGAACATTGTGCGCTCTAGGACTAACTTATATTTTGCATTTGCGTCTCCGTTTGTGGCTAATGAGCCCCGCTTTTGAAGCATACATGACTGCAAACATTGCAAACCAAGCTTTCCACATTCACTACACCAGCAGTGCGCTTTCGAGCAACAGGCTTAAGTTCTTCATGCGGAATACGTGCTCTCTCTCAAAAATCTCCTTAGTTTGCTTCCTCTATATGTGGCGATGACAGGCATTGCTTTCCCAGTCAGTCTCCTATATATCACAGGCCTTTACTCCTATATATCACAGGCCTTTACTCTACAAACACCATGTAAGGTTCCTTAAACGATTTCATCTGAGATGTCTCAGACACATTCTAAATGTTGGCTGGACATTAAAAACTCCAAACACACAGGTTTTGAGGACTGTTGATATCTTGAGTACTGAGGGGATGGTGCACAAGTACTGGTTACGTTGGACTGGACACCTTATTAGAATTAAGGATAGCAGGATCCCTAAGCAGATGCTATATGGGAAACTTGCGAATGGAAAGAGATGATGCGGATGAGGTCATCGGTATTAACTCAGCATCGGTGTTCTTCCTGTTACGCTTGTGTTTCAGGAATTAGGTTGCTATTGCTTTTTCCTGGACTACAAGCGCTTACTCTTTAAAGTTAATACCGATGACATCACCCGCATCATCAGCCGTTGTCCGAAAACGTCACCGTGATATTATCCACCGATGAAGGAGGATGTCGTGATACCATAAGATCCGTCAGAGAGATAATCTTGAGACCAAACATATAAGAACCTTCAGTGGGGTAGACACTATAACCACTCATAATATGAAAGGGTATTGTTGGGTGTCCTGGTGAAAAATTTAGGACAAATACAATCTATATACAGTAATGGAAATCAGCGGTTCAGTGGATAGCAACATAAGCTAAAGATCAGCGTAAAAGAAAACAACTTTGCTGAACTTCTGCACTCGGATTGCAGGTTCATATTTATACTCATAACTATTGGTGCACTGGGATTTGTAATAAACTGCATTGACTCAAATGCTGAGAAATTAGGATTCTCAAACCCAGAAAGTAGAAAGCTCCTTTGAAGACCGCAGAGACCAATCATCGCTCGAACTGTCAAAATATGTAAGAATTTACAAAAGTCTCTCCTATAATTGCATATGCACATTTCTAGACATGCAACTATATGCATGAATATAGAAAAAAACAAAACATACAGATCTACGCATGCAATGACTCCAAATACTTGCACATATACACACATGCATTCATAACTATCCTGTTGATGATGTTAACAATCCATTGAAGGATTCTTAGATCGAGATTAGAAACGAATTTTTCTTGATTGGCAAGAAACCTAAAAATAAAATTAAATGATATACATGCATACATTCATGTATATGTACATACTCACACATACACACACTCAAACACACACACCCGTGCATATGTATATATACGCAATGCGCACAAATGCATGCGTGTGCATTGTGTGCGAACATGGTGTTTGTGTATACGTATCTATATATGTGTATGTGTGTGTGTATTTGTGCGAGTGTTTGCGTGTTCTTTAAAAAAAAAATTTTGTGCGTGTATTGACAAACATTTGAAGGCATAAAAGAGTATATTTATGTAATTTTTTATTTATTTAACCTTACTGGTTAACGTTGTCTATTTGAAATATGAATCAGCCACGGGAACTTACACTTTTTGAGAACACTTGAATATTCTGAAGATGTATATTCTGATGCCAAAAAAAAAATTGAACTAATGTTTAATTCTGTATTAGTGTCCAATAAATTTTCGCGACTAAATTATTGTTTTTTTTTAGCCTTAATTATCCTTTGGCAAAAATGTATTCTCTAGTGCCATTATTCGGCACTTCAACTCATTCTCGAGGGTATATAAACACTATAGGATGTTTATGTCTGCATATAAATACGATATTTGTATAATTTTACTATTTTTAATGACTGGAGTTTGATGTTGCCTATGAACAGTCTCTGCAGACAGAGTGGAATGTATCAACTGCAGTACAAACAGGTATTTATTTTATTGAACATAAATAGATGAAGTAGTAAATACACAGAAAGCATACCACTCAGACACACATGATTGTGCTTGTTTGTCTCACCTATTTGAGACTTGTAAACAAACATCAAAACTGCTAATGGAAATTGAATCGCAATTTTGTTGGTGGAAACGCGATTCCATTGCCCACCCCCAGTGATATTCGTATCAAAGTTTTCTTTTCTGTGCGTGTGTGTGTGTGTATGAGAGAGAAAGAGAAAAAAGAGAGAGAAAGAGAGAGAGAGAGAGAGAGAGAGAGAGAGAGAGAGAGAGAGAGAGAGAGAGA
>NC_069000.1:31983741-31984793 GCF_001194135.2 Octopus bimaculoides | reverse complement strand
ATATATATATATATATATATATACACGTACATGCAACTATATCTACTTACGTACACTTATATGAAACTATTAATATTACGTCAAGCTTAGTAGGGTAGCTGATAATCCTTAGCACACCGGGCAAAATGCTTAGCGACGTTTCGTTCGTCTTTACTTTCTGAGTTCAAATTTCATCAAGGTCGATTTTGCCTTTCATCCTTTCGGAGTCGATAAAATCGACTGAACCTTTTCCACTCAACTTGCTAGTCTTGCACCAAAATTCGAAACCAATATTACGTCAGTAATTTGTCACTGGCAGAAATATGCCAGCAAGCAGTGAGATATTGATATCTTTCCTTCGGAAAATCTTCCGGCAGACGATTTTTTTCCTAACAAGCGGAAAGAACTTTTTTTTTCTCCAACAACTAAACACGAGAAATATAAGAAAGTTTTGTGAGACACGTAAGAATGAATAAGATGTATGTGTATGAGCGAAGAAAGGTTAAATGCTAAAGAAGTTCATAAGGCTCAGTCAGGAAGGCTCAAGTTAGATCCCACAGCGAGCTACTTCGGGAAGGAATCTTTTTACAAACGCTGACACTTATGTGAATGAAATGAGGAATCGTGTGAGAAGCCGTGTGAGAAGAATGTCATTTGGAAAATATGTAATCCAAACGTTCAGTATTGTCTCTCATTGTAAGGAGTTGTTCCTGCATGAAAACTGTGTTCAGGCTGCACAAAATTAGAAAAACACTCCCACGCTTACACTCTACTGCAAGGGGCAAATAATTCAGTGGCAGAAATAATAATAGCACTTATGTTAAAACGGGTGGAGGATCCATTTACTCATTTTACTTGAAGTTCTTTTATATGTATGATATGACTATGTGAGCATGTTGTAGGTGTTTGCGTGACAGTGTATATTTGTGTGAGCAACTACTATGATGCCTATAGGTGATTGTGGACACACACACACACACACACACACACACACACACACATACGCACGCGCGCATACTCACACACAAATACGTATGTAGGTATATATATATATATATATATATATATATATA
>NC_069000.1:31982483-31983202 GCF_001194135.2 Octopus bimaculoides | reverse complement strand
TGTGTGTGTGTGTGTGTGTGTGTGTGTGTGTGTGTGTGTGTGTGTGTGTGTCTGTACGTGTGTGTGTGTGTGTGTGTATCTATGTATATCCGTATATAAGTAGATGTGAGTTGCAATATATCAAAATGACTTGAAGCTCACGTAAATGATTAGATTAAATGTTATCGCTGAATCAGATTGAAATCAATTGATTCTCCGAAACATTTAGGGAATCAAAACAAATTTAGTGCTTAATTTAGCTTGACTCCTCGTCTCGTATAGCTTCGCTACTTATATCTTCTGTTTATCTATGTTCAATTTTTTTTTATTCATTTAAGCCACTAATACATGTCACCATAAATGTTATGATATCGTATTAGATAAAATTATATTGTATAATATAACTTGACTTAACGAGATATTATTTCAACCAGTGTCTTATAATTTGTAATACCAAAATAAGTACCCACTTACAGATGTACACCCGTATTCATATGTGTACATGGCAGATTGTCATGCCTATATAGACACATATAAATACACACACACACACACACACACACACACACACACATACACACACACAATCATTCGCACTCACACACATATGTGTATATTCTCACATGTGAATATATCTGTCTATCAATATACCTATCTATCTATCTAACTGCCTGCCTTCCCACTTTCTCTTTCTGTGTGGTTATGTATGTATGTTTGTATATATATATATATATATATAT
>NC_069000.1:31980195-31981974 GCF_001194135.2 Octopus bimaculoides | reverse complement strand
GTATATACTCAAACATTTGCACATACACACACACATATTGCCCCATCTCTGTCCTATGGAAAATTTCAAAATCGAATTCCATCAACGTTCAAGTAGATAATGGTATTTATACTTCCGATGTCAAACAATGGACCAGCAAATTTCGAGAAGGATTCATTCCACAACATTTTAATTCGTTAAAACATGGTTTCTGCGTGATTTCATGGCTGTGTTAACTGTAATAACTTTGTTTCAATATTTGCTCCGGCTTTCTGCTTATGGCTACCACTCATGTAGTAACTTTTTGAGCATCGAAGTCTGTCTAGTATTGACAGTTTACCCAATATGGGGAGAAGCTGTTAAAACATGGTTGAACGAATCTCGTCTCTTAGCAACTACAAATCCAAAAACATGATCGATGGCTCGTATTACTGTCTTTGTCCATACTTATTTATGTAGTTATAATTTTATGTTAGCCAAGAGGGAACGATAGAAAATATGGCCCCAGGCAGGGAATTTTGGAAAGGGAAAGAGTGAGGGAGGTAACCTTGGACGGGAGGTTTTCCATCTTCACAACAAACTGGACTCCGCTAGAGATTCTCATTTCCTGGTAAACATGGCGACGGCAAGACACCACTCCTTGTGTAGCAATTTTAAATCTCATGCGCTTACGTCTCGTCAGCATTGGAACTCAAAGTGTAGTGGCACTCCGTCGGTTACGACGACGAAGGTTCCAATGGAACCGTTCAACGGAACAGCATGCTCGTGAAATTAAGGTGCAAGGGGCGGAGAAATCCACAGACACGTGTACCCTTAACGTAGTTTCCGGGGAGATTCAGCGTGACACAGAGTGTGACAAGGCTGGCCCTTTGAATTACAGGTACAACAGAAACAGGAAGAAAGAGTGAGAGAAAGTTGTGGTGAAAGAATACAGCAGGGTTCTCTACCACCTCCAGCCGGAGCCTCGTGAAGTTTATGTGTTTTCGCTCAATAAATACTCACAAGGCTCTGCCTGGGAATCGAAACCGCTATCCTTTGATCGCCTGTTCGCTGCCCTAACCACTGGGCCATTGCGCTTCCACACAAACAGCTGTAACCATTACGCTACGCATCTAATCTGGCAATAATACACTTCCACCAGTCTCCCCAACAAGCAACTACTTTACTTATTGGCTTCAAATTTTAGCACAAGGCCAGCAATTTCGGCGGTGGGTGGGAGGAAGTAAGTCGATATATTGAGAGCTTCACTGAATCGACAAGGAATTCACAGGTTTCTGTTAAAGTACCAAGTCCAATCCTCATATACAGAACACATTTAGTGATGTGAAGAGGAACTGATTTTTTTTAGTTCCCAACCCACTGAAATCTATGGAAACCACGAATATGTGACATACCTAAGGAATCCACTATGATACTTTAAAATATAAGCAAATCATTTCCAAATATATTGTGTACTGCTATGGTTGCTGTCGTTACTTTTGTTGCTGTCGTTACTTTTGTTGGTGTTCATCCTCCTCCTCATCGTCGTCGTCATCACCATCACCACCATTATCGTCGTCGTTGTGGTTATCGTCATCATCATCATCATCCTCCTCCTCATCGTCATCATCATCATTATCATTATCATCTTTCTTCCATATCTTAGTTGTTTCATTTAAAAATACATGTTTTCTAAATATTTATTTTGTGACAGGTGCTGTCACTTGAGAGACCACGAACCTCCTTCATCACACACCCTAATTATGTGTATGTATATATATATATATATATGTTATATGTTTATACATAAATATGTATGTA
>NC_069000.1:31978973-31979663 GCF_001194135.2 Octopus bimaculoides | reverse complement strand
TATATATATATATATGTATATATATATATATATATGTTATATGTTTATACATAAATATGTATGTATGTGTGTATGTAAGTATGTATGTATGAGTGTATGTATATGTACATACACACATATATGTATGTATATTTCTGTTTGCGATTGTGTATATGTTCTGTTTTTGAGAAACAAGAATAACTGAAAGCCTTGAAGCAGTATTCAAACGAGGAATAGAGTTTTTAACAATGGACTGGATGTGGGGCTACTGATGATGGCAACGGTGGTAGAGATTTATTTGGTTATTTTATATGTTGATATATATGTGCGTGTGTTTGTGTGTGCGTGCACGTTTATATCTGCTTATAAAACGATTTTTTTTTCAGCAGATGGCGCCTCTTGTAATGTGATTTGAACAGCCATTCTTGAAGTGCCGATCGATGTCAATAAAATGAAGCTGAAGGAGATGTCGCAGATGCTGAAATACCCTTCAAATGTCATCGATTTCTTAACAAGACGTGATTGTCAAGTAGACTTTATACAAATATCAAGAGTACCTTGTCTATTGATTGCCACGTGAACGTTTCTACCCTTGGATCTGTCTCTATGTATGTCCGTGTCTGTGTGTATAACACCAAGAACTATCTCGATGTGTATGTGTATGTGTGAGTGTGTGGTGTGCATGGGACGCCAAGGACTGTCTCTCTCTCT
>NC_069000.1:31973548-31978597 GCF_001194135.2 Octopus bimaculoides | reverse complement strand
ATATATGTATGTGCGTGTGTGTGTGTGACGCCAAGGACTGTCTCAATGTATCTGTATTTTGATGCCAAGAACTATCTCGAAGTATTTGTGTGTCGGTGAGTGGCACTAAGGACTGCCTCCCTCTTTCTCCCTCTCTCCATGTGTGTGTGTGTGTGTGTGTGTGAGTTTGTGTGATGTTGACAACTGTCTCATCATATCCACATGTCTGTATGTATGACACTAACTATTTCCTCGTATATGTGCATTTCTGCGTGCGACGCTAAGAACTGTCACATTATGTCTGTTTTGTCTGTATGTTTGACGCTAAGAACTGCCTCTATGTATCTGTACACTCAATATCTCCAAATGACTCTGTGTCATTCTATATATGTAACTCCGATTAAATCTATACGATTGTCTAGATCTTCGAAAGACTTTAATTGGTGTCTTTATGTTATACACATAATCACTTGTTATACACTTGCACATCCTTCAATGTATTTGTATCTTTGTAAGGATATCTGTAAATATATGCATTTATGCATCTATCTGTATATCTTTACATGTATCCCTGTGTCACTGAATTATTTATTAGTATTCGTTAGTTTCTATATGCCCATGTTTGTCTCTGTATGCATATGTATATATCTGTATTTATCAATCTGTATATCGCCATACGCACCTTTATGTCTTTCTATATATCTATAATTTTCTCCGCTCATGTAATACAAGTTTACGTGTTTGCATACTCATACATATCTCTCAATGTGCTGCAATCTGTCACTATGTCTGTATGTATGTTTCTGTAAGCATCTGTGTGTTTCCGCGTAGCTGTTATGTGAGATTATGTCATATATATATACGTATTTATATGTATGTACGTATGTCTCCAATGTATTTATCTACAAAGTATCTACTTGCCGGCATTTGTGTATCTTTGCTAGCATGTTTATGTCTGTCTATTACTCAGTAGGTTTGTTTTTCTCTGGATAGTTCTGTATAGTCTTCTATATTACAGTAAATTTTTTCATGTCAATATAAATCTATGTATTTCAATGCTTCAATTTAAATGTTTCTGCATGTATGTTTTTGCCTGTCTACACATGTATCAGCGTATGTTTACGTATGTTTACTTGATGTTTTCAATACAATTGTAAGTATTTGCTTCGACTGTGTATATCTCTGTGTTTCTCTCTCTCTCTCTGTCTAGCTATTTAGCTGTGTTTCTTTGTTCGTCTTTGCATCATATTACGTAGATTTATGAAACTTAGCTGATTTTGTTTTAGTACAAAATTTTAACCAGAACAGGATTTGAAATCAGAGAAGTGAGAATGGTCGAAACACTATAAAGATACAGCATGGAAGCTGATTTTAGATGTGACTTAGACCATAGCCTCTGAAGTCCCTTTTTTACAAGCTAGAGGGCTGAAATTTTGAGAAGTAAATATATTAGTTATATAAACACTATAGAAGAGTGCACAGGATTCCAATAGCCAGCTGGTTGATAATAAAAGCCCTAAGTCTACACCAGGGCTACAAAAAAAAAACCAGCTAAATTGTCCTGGAGGAACCCTACCGTCCTCTAAGAAAATTTGATAACCGAAGACAATATCTGAACGGATCAAGAAACAAAAAGCAAGATGAGAACTAGTGGTTAGCTGGATCTAATTTAGATTCCAACGACAAACTGCTGATAAGTCGTAATAGTGTAGGAGTTGCACATAAACCTATGATCACTAACTTCTTTTTGCAGAACAATGGATCAGTTACTACATAGTTCGATGTATCCTTTCCTTTCTTCGAGATAATAAATGGTGATTTAAACGGTATATTTGGCTGTTGTTTCTTGTACGTCGACTCTTCCCTTGTCAGTAGCCTCTCATGAATATTTCATATATCTGTACAACAGGATATACTTTCAGTGGCTGGTGAGATAAGAAGAAACATTAAAGCCATACCGCTTATAAAATCACATGTCGCGTTTATTAATATTCTTGATTTATGAGAGTTGTAACAGTATTTGTGTAACAGATGTTGCTTTGTTATCCATGAAATGATAAACAAACGAAAGAGGGACATGTTTGAAGAAGAGCTAACATTTTAATTTCAAAAAGTTATTATTAAATAGCTGTTCAGAAACAAGATGGCTGGAGCATTTCAATAAAGAAATGAAGATTGAATGTTAAGAGATAACAACGATTTTCTATTTGATAATATTTGTAAAGAAACACGGACATGCAGAAATAACAAATACCAAATCAGAAAATATGAAATATTTCAAAACAATTTTCAGAAAAATAATGCTATATTCGTTAGACATATTGGATATTGAAATGTCATAAACACGTTGATAATAAACTTTGCTACAAAAACAATAGAATATAAAATTCAAAATAATATAAAATAGCATTTGTTTAAAGCATAATTGATATAACAAGTGTAAATAGGTAAAAGTAAAATTCTCAAACAGGACCGCATTAAAAGAATGTGTTAAAACTGAGTTAGTATAATTCGTACATAATTTCTGGCAGAAATGATGACGAGAGAGCTAGGGATATTATTTTACCATAAAAAAACTATCTGATTCCTTGTTTAGATGATTTGTTGTAGTAATTATTAATATTGAAAGAAAAATATTTCAAAATACAGATAAGCACAAACATGTCAAAATGAGTTTAAGACGGATGATAAAAATAGCTTTCTAAAACCGTTTAACTTTAATGAAGGTGTGTTCTTGTATCGTGGACGTTTCTACATAGGATTTTTTCTGAACAACACCAATATTATATATGTGGCAGCTATTAGGAAATGTATTCGAAACATAAACGTTTATACCTTTGGAGAATGTCAGCCTAAGTGCAAAACAGAGATAGATAATTGGGTTTGAGAGACATGGATACTTGAGAGTATTGGCTATGAGGGACACTGAATATGTCTATATATTTATGAGTGGGTATGAGAGATATTTATCAAAAAAATGGATACGTATATGACATGATAAAACAATCTAAATTTGATGCCATTGCTGTGAGTAGTCGGGATTGGCGCCAGAATGAAGGTATAAGAGTGTGGTTATGAAGTATGCATTAAAACCAAATGGTCACGGTCGGACACACCATTGCAGCGTGACATGCTAGGTAGATATTTCTAGTAGTGCATCGGATTTGCCAATATCTTGACAGTGGGACAGCGGTGAACTGGCAGGATCGTTAGCATGGACAAAATGTTTAGCAGCATTTCTTCCGCCTCTACGTTCTGAGTTTAAATTTCGCCTTAGTCCACTTTGCCTTTCATCCTTTCGAGGTCGATAAAGTAAGTACCAGTTTAGTGTCGGGATCGATGCAAGTGACATATCCCCTGCTCCAAAATTGCTGGCCTTGTGCCAAAATTTGAAATCAGTACTTTGAGAGTGGATTTTTGTAGACGAAAGATAATACAGAGTCACGCCATGTAAGGTGTGCGTGTGCAACTGCACATGCACATATTTTCACACCTATATACACTCACTCACACACACGCATTTATAACGCACTTCTGCACAGTTTCTGTCAATTAAATTCACTGACAAAGGCATTGGTTTGGAAGGGACTGTAGTAGCAGAAACTTGCCCAAGGTGTCACACATGCTGAGGCATTTCGGTTATTCTTTCTGATGTAGTGTTTCGCTTTCTGTTTTAAGTTTTTGCAATGTGTGTTATGTTATTTAGCTGTTATTTGAGTGCATCTTCTGCTGTGTAAAGTATCATATTGTGAATGTGTGTATGTATTCTGTATGAGCTGTGTGACTGGGGCTATATACTACAGTGGCGGACGATAGTATGTGGTTTGTGTTTTTTGCAACCTTAACGGTTTGGGCGAGTATAGAATATGGCTTGTAGGAGTTGTTTATGCAATAATGTCGGTAATTGGTAATGTAATAGTTTGTATCGATATACCGGATTTTAACCATATAAGGTATTTGTAAATGTTATTTTAAGATTCGTTTTTGCATAGGGTATTTGTCGTGCGAAAAAATTGTACTTTATGACCCCGTTCTATTGAATTAAAATTTCTCTACTTGGGATGCGAGCTGTAACTACCAGCGCAACATATTAACAAATGTGTAACAATGAGGGGCATGGTATGGCTTGCGTGTTTCCCCACAAATATTTTTATTACAATTACATAATTACTAGCATCGTTACAATCTTAATTTGTTTTATATTTTCATATCCCGTTTCCTTTCTATTTCAATTTCAAGATTCTTGTAATTTGAATGAATCTCCACCTTATTTTTCTGATAATGGTTTCGTTCAGAAAAACGAATATTTTCATTCCATTACTTGTTTATATCTGGACGGTTTACCTTGAGATTATTGCCAGTTTGTTAAGGCCTATACCATATAATTGTAGTGAAATCGTTGTCATGATCTATTATTATTTTTATTATTATTATTATTATTATTATTATTATTATTATTATTATTATTATTATTATTATTGTTGTTGTTGTTGTTGTTGTTGTTTAATTTGTGGCTCTAGTAGTAGTAGTAGTAGTAGTAGTAGTAGTAGTAGTAGTAGTAGTAGTAGTAGTAGTAGTAGTGGCAGCAGCAGCAACAACAGCAGCAGCAGTACATTCATTTCACAGTACAGTGGCTCCACGCTTTGATATCCAATCCTTTGAGATCAATAATTGTATAAATAAATAAATATTTAAATATGTAAATAAGGACATAAATACATAAACAATGGCTCACCAACCATTAAAGTTTCAGGAGAGTGTTCAATTGATTGTAGTCGATACGTGGTTTCTATGCGGAATTTCGTGTCACTTCTCGTGACACTGTAACACATCAATCAAAATAAGTCGGACTCAAGATCGTAAGAACGAAATGGAAACATTCTCCCGGGACTGAAATCTTGTCACTGTAGTTACTCCTCCAAGAATTTTTCCTTTCCACTACTCCATTCTGCTATGTTAGTCATGTGGATAAAGTTCTGCAAGCCTGCGCGTGCATATGCGCGTGTGCATGCAAGTATGTATCTCTGTGAATGTGTGAGTACGTGTATATATATATATATATATATATAT
>NC_069000.1:31972121-31973424 GCF_001194135.2 Octopus bimaculoides | reverse complement strand
ATATATATAAATGTATATATACATATATATATATATATATATATATATATATATATATTATGTATATAATTAATATATTATATATATATATATGTGTGTGAGTGCACATATATGTATGCATATGCATATATATATGTGTGTGTGTGTGTATGTGTATGCGTGTGTGTGTATGTGTGCGTGTGTTTCTATGTATGGATGTACATATACATACACACGCATACAAACATGCGTACATACATACATACATACATGCATACATGCATACATACATACATTCGCACACACACACACACACACACACACAGACAAGATATACGGAGTGACAGATAAATATGATGTTCATGTATTTATTTTTATTTCTGTTTGAACCAGTGTCATCATTAATATTTAGCTTTCAATGTAAAGTCGTATTCGTTATCGTCACCGCCACCACCACCACCACAATAATCGTCAGCGCTACTCCGAAACTACAATCCTGACAACACGTATAAAATATAATAACAGTCCGTAAAAGGCTGCAGCGTTAAATAGATGAATATATTAAATAATGACGGCCTGATCCACAAATAAAAGTTATGGTCGTATCTGAAACGCCTTGAACACACGGGTGCCTGGTCAATGCTCACTTGGCAAACACCAGCAACAATAAAATCATAGTTTTCTCAAATCATTGTTATGTCAATATTCCTGTCGCAATCATAACCACAAAAGTACTACGCATACAGTATTGTTACAAGCAGTACAACACACAGCAGTACACAAACACCGCCAGAACCCACCAGCTTCACACCCGCTTAGCCCTCCCATTAAAGCGCCAACGACAAGCACATCAATGAAGCTACAACTACAAAATACAACAAACCTGTGTATGAATGTATGTGTGAAAAATATTTATCATTCGTACGTATACGCAGAAACAGACACACACATACATACGCCCGCGCGAGCACACACACACACACACGCACACACACATACGCGCACATGGATATATATCCATATATTATATACGTAATATTTAATAGGCAGACGTTACAAAGTACCTCAGGAGTGAGTGGCTTTGTACAATGCCACTTATCAAAGGATTGTTGAAACACTCGGTCACGCCTACCGATTAAATATCAAAACAAATACTCACACACACACACACACACACACACACACACATACACACACACATATATATATATATATATATATATATATATACACACACTCATGTTTTGTGTTCCATTTTGTTGTATGTGTCACCAAACCTACACACACACCCAAACATATATGTGTGTATATACACACACACACA
>NC_069000.1:31970632-31971842 GCF_001194135.2 Octopus bimaculoides | reverse complement strand
ATATATATATATATATATATATATATATTGCACACATACACAGACGCACACGCGCGCAAGCACACACACACAAACCGCGATATCAGTTTTCTCTGAAAGTAGAGATATGTGTAAATCCAATAAGACCATGTTTTTCAATTTCACATACTTTACTGACTGCATTGCAACAGGTGACTGGCAGCCGCACTTAGTAACTCTTCTTTGAATGACGTCCATGCAACAGATGTCAACACAAGTTTTTATTGCGCAGCGCCATAGCCATTGGCTACACAAGAAAATATTGTTGATGTCGACGCACGCACATCTCAGTGGTTATAGAAAGCTTGCTTCTTCTTTACGAGATTCGCGGTCCGATATACATTTTACTTTCGGCAACTGTATTTTCTCCAAATTATTATCATTATTACTATTGAAGACGTCGCATAGTATCCAGTATTGTGATGGTGTTGATTAAATATATTGAACGTGCCGGGGATTTGTGCTGTTTGTCACCATACACAAGTATTAATTTACTCTATTTGCTTCATTCATTCATTGTCTCTTATTCTGCATTTCTTTTGAAACGATTTTGCTCTTGCAATCATAAATATTCCCACTGCGCAAACTGGAAATCTAGAACATAGCAGTGTCACACATTTATCCATCAACGGCTAACTTTATCAAAACGATATCAGTCAGACAGTACTTCATGCGTATGCGTACAGTTCCAAGTAAAGTTTCCACTTGTTTCTTTAGGTTGGGTGTTATTGAACCCAATGCTCCGGTGACAACAGGAACAACCAAACTTATGTTTGACTCACGCAGCTGTCACATCTTGGCGCTCTCGACTTTCAGGCCATCATATTTATAGACATTTTCCCTTTCATTCATGACAATATGGAGGTGGTGGTGGTGAGAGTAGTGGAAGGAGGTGAAGGAAAGGCGAACATCGACCAGAAAGTTTCAACGATAAGAAAAGTTTCATTTCAATTTATTCTTCTATTCTCTACTTTATATTGTATTCTATCAGTTTCACACACTAACACACACACACACACACACACACACACACACACACATGTATGTATATATTGTCGGTGTCATAATGCTTTATAGACTTCCGAGAAACGTAGAATATTTTTTTCTGGAATTGATTCTCGAAGTACATATAAAGCTATAACTGATAACATATAAATATTGGATTGAAGCTTTCCAATTGTCTGTCTTTTAC
>NC_069000.1:31968878-31970565 GCF_001194135.2 Octopus bimaculoides | reverse complement strand
ATATATATATATATATATACATATATAAAGTTATAAATAACGAGAGAAATATAATATGATAAGATTTATTTAACCATTGAAATATCGAGAATATATGTAGGGATGCAGGTCCTGTTCTGCAACTCGAAGTCATGGTCTTATCTAGACCACCTTTGACCACGTGCGTGTTTGGTCATTTAATCACCTAGCGATAAACATAGTTTCAATGTTTTATTAAAACTACGAGGAGCGCTGTATTCTCGTTGGAACTATAACCCTAAAACTAGGCATACAACATTGCCACAGACAATTCTACCATGTGTGATACAAATACAATAGTACCCGCCACCAGAACAATAACAGCAGCAACGACAACATCAGTTGTATATTTATTGTAGTCACTTTTGTGAGATCTCTTATGTTTCTATTGTTGGTATTCCTATATTTTAATATACAGTTTTCGCCACCTTTTCATAGCCGACATCTGAAATATACCGTCCACTCAAAATACTAATACGCAGACACACTCGACAGTTCAAACTTGCCAGCGATAACAGACATATAATATCCTATGCTTTCACATACAGTATATTTAGAATCACCAACGAAAACACGAAACGAATAAAGACGCACCATACACAAGTATTAATTTACTCTATTTACTTCATTCATTCATTGTCTCTTATTCTGCATTTCTTTTCAAACGATTTTGCTCTTACAATCATAAATATTCCCAATGCGCATACTGGAAATCTAGAATATAGCAGTGTCACACATTTATCCATCAACGGCTAACTTTAAACGTTTTTATTTCCTAGATGATATAAAAGTCGACCAAATGCAAAAAATGAAAAGAAATAAACAAAGAACATGGCATTAAAAAAGCAACAGTAAATAAAAATGTATACAAAATATATGGAAAACAATAATGTTGCTTGGTTCACATTGACTAGTTCTGTGCTCTAGCAGATATCAATAACATAAATAATCTGACTGGTTGGAGATCTTCAACTATAAGTGTGCGCGCCCCTGTGTGCGTTTGTAATTGAATGATTACAGCTAATAAGAGATACTTCTCCGTCATTCAAATTTGGTTGCTGTGTACACACACTCGCTTTATTTGTATGTGTGCCGGTTGGTATTTATATGAATGATTTTATTTACAATATATGAACCACTGCCATATTAGGGCCTTGCCGTCAAGGTTTCTGACTATCATATCAACGAAGTAGATATTTCATTCTGACAACACATTATCAGCTTCTATTTGCGAAACAGGTAAGTTAGGTAATATAAATAATAAGATTATAACAAACAGTTGCTTTTAGTTGCGCATGAACAAATAAAAACACTCGGAACACACACATACACCCCCCCACACACACACACACGCACATATATGGAGAGAGGTAGATAGATTAACAGATAGATATGAAAGGCATCAATTTTAAAATCCACCCAAGACTTAGCAGCCGTGCTATCCGTCTACTTCAAAAATCGAACTCAGGGTATGTAACAACAAAACGCCACAACTGCTTAATCTCAACCGGTTCAACTCTCTTTAATTCCATACCAAAATACGTAAAAGCGGAAACGAATCCCATAAAATTCAAAAGTTCATTGGACAAACTTCTTCAAAAAATGCCGGACCAACCTCATACACCCTGGTATATCTCCAACAATAACAACTCTTTGCTAGAGTGGGCCA
>NC_069000.1:31967427-31968261 GCF_001194135.2 Octopus bimaculoides | reverse complement strand
AGTGGTTAGGTACCTTCTCCTCCTACATCGTTTTATCAATTTTGATGAAACCTGACACGTGACTACACCTCACGTCTAGAAAACCCATGGAATACTCAGATTGTTGAAAAAACATCGATAACAGGCCCCTGGAATGGATCGTTATATACATCTAATATATTTCATTCTGAGAACCAAGGGAAATAACCCATTCATTTTCCTAAATTATTTCGTATAAATGAAATTGAGTATGTTTATTTCTTAGTATTTGAACTGTTAGAGTTATTTTCGCAATTTATCCAGTACAACCCTTAAACAAGTAAATAGTATTTTCCTAAACAATAGATCCACTTATGTCGGTTAGTGATTTATTCACGAATATACCAACACTAGCACTGTTGAGGGTAATATACTCTGGGACCGCACAAAAGCCATTTTCAGAGTTATTTGCTTTGAATTGTAATTATCTTATATCTGATCAGCCTGTTATTATGTAACATGCTTCCCGATTTTAGTATACATACCTTATTATTATTTCCTCCTATGTTCTATATACACAGGGAACGATTTAAAGCCCTTTCCGGGAATACTTTATTTGAATTTTTACTATCGGGTAACTAATTTCATGTTATCACATAAATCACTTCACAATTTGGGTATTCATAACTTATTGGGAATTCCTAAGACAGTTCGGTATCCTCTGTAAATACACAAAAACCTTTTAAAGGGATAGATACTTTGTAGTGTTGTTATTGGATTGGCAAAACAATTATGAGAACGGAACCAAGGGATAAGCCCCGCTTTCCCGGGAATTACCGGGTACGTCAGCTAGTATATATATATATACATACACAT
>NC_069000.1:31962416-31963899 GCF_001194135.2 Octopus bimaculoides | reverse complement strand
ATATTCAGACAAATACATAACAAAAATAGCAGGACTTACAAATATATATAACATACAGAAAATTGCACTACTGGGTACTGCACACATTCTACGCAAAACACTTTCAATACAGTAAACATAAGAGCACCACAGCAAACCACAGCACATACCCAAGGCGCACAGAGCTGCGCTCGGTAGTGAAGTGAAAGCACGTTATAATAATAAAACTACTGAATAATAATAATAATAATAATAATAATAATAATAATAATAATAATAATAACAATGATTGTGGCAACCGTTTCAAATGCTGGCGAAAATTCAGCAATTGTGAGCGAAGCTGTAGTCGCTAACATTGAGTCCGATACTAAGATTGCCCGGAGTAATTGTCATAGTAATTATGGCTTACATTAAATGGGAATTCAACAAATTTACTGAAAGCTATTTCTCTTTTAAGTACATAATATTAAAATGAACGAGAGAAGCAACACTAGGAAGTTGCAATACGCAAAAGGAGCAAAACCTCAGCAAGATCAACGACAACAATGAGAATAAAAATAAATACAATAATAATGATAATAATACAGAACCAAACAAAGATTAAATTATAGTGGTGGTGGTGGTGTTAGTGGTGGTGGTGGTGGTCGTCGTCGTCGTCGTGGTTATGGTGGTGGTGGTGGTTGTTATGGTGGTGGTGGTGGTGGTGGTGATGGTGGAGGTGGTTGTTATGGTGGTGGTGGTGGTAGTGGTGGTCGTGGTGTGATTGTTGGGGTTGTTATGGTGGTGGTGATTTTCACGACGATGATGATGATGATGACGACGATGATGATGATGTGATGATGATGATGATGATGATGATGATGATGACGATGATGATGATGATAGTGGTGGTGGTGATGATGATGATGATGAGGAGGAGGATGATGATGATGATGATGGAGATGATTTGTGGCGATATTGATTACGATCAAGTTGACAATATGAATTAAAAGCAAATGTAAATGAGAGAAAATATTGACGGGACAGAACGGGGGACGGAGAGCGCGATGGGAAGAAAGAGAGAGAGAGAGATAAATGATAACCAGAAAGAGAGAGAGAGAGAAAGACAATATATGCATATGCGTGTGCGTGCATCTGGTATGTGTGTGTGTAGTGTGGTGTGGTGTGGTGTGTGTGTGTACACACGCACGCGTGTGTCTATGATGTTATGGAAGGAGAAGATAATTGGTTTTGTCTCTCTAGAAGCTTGAGACACAAACAATTTTCAAAATTAATTTTCTATTTTTCTCCGTTTTGTTTTAAAAAGATATTTCGATTTTTCAAAATGACTTGTTACGAATAATGCTATTATAGTATTATTAATGAAAATTGAAAATGAAAATGGCGGACACGAAATTATTCATATTTATTCAATTTTTCTCATTCACTCTCAATCTTTATTCATATACATATATATAAATGAATATGTATGTATGTATATTTCTCTTTCTCTCTCTCTCTCTCT
>NC_069000.1:31960197-31960568 GCF_001194135.2 Octopus bimaculoides | reverse complement strand
AAAAAAAAAAAAAAAAAAGTAAACAGTCACAACTTGAAGCAGAGAAGAATTACGTCAATCATAGCATCACATGCGTGGAAGACAATATGAGCACCATCGCCAAGAACGCGTAGAATACTCACAGTACAACATCCACGACATGCATAATAAGAGAATATATGGTGTTGAAAATCTGTAGATTGATGAGTCTTCTTAACGTGTATCCTCACTCCCATATACGAACTGCCCCCTCTCTCACACACTGTATATACACACACACACACACACACACATATATATATATATATATATATATATATCTATATATATAAAAATGAGAATGTGTGTCTGTCTGTCTGTCTGTGTGAACCCCTAAAACTCGAGAACTAATT
>NC_069000.1:31957062-31959306 GCF_001194135.2 Octopus bimaculoides | reverse complement strand
GTGTGCGTGGTGTGATGCGAGGGTATTGGTGTGGTGTGATGTGAGGGTGTTGGGAGGTGGGGAAGGCATGGGTGGAGTGTGGGTTAGGCTGAGGGTGGGGTAGAGGTAGGGGTCTGTGGGTAGGGTGGGGTATGTAGGTAGGGGTGGGTGGTGGGTGTAAGGAATTGGATGGGGTGGAGTGGGAAGGTAGAGTAGAAGTGTGTTGGGGTGTGCAGGAATTTGAAAATATTTTAGCAATATTTATTCAACATAATACATTTATTTGCTTATACGAATTACAAAACTTTACGTGTTACATAGACTTGTAAGGAATTTTCTATTAGAAATTTTTCACATGTAAAACTCTGTAATTCCCATTGACAAATGAAGCACGTTTAATTGTGAATAAATAATACTAAGAAATTTCGGGTTTACAGTTTTGTTATACATAACACTTGAAATAATATTTCCATAATTCTCAATTATAATTTCTATTTTGACTAATATACAGAAGCCACTGAGACTACATATTGGATTGTAATAATAGAATAAGCAGATGTACTTCAAAAAGAAACAGCAGGGATTTGCCAAACATGTGTGTGTGTGTGTGTGTGTGTGTATGTGCGTGTATATATGTATGTATGTATATATAAATGTATATATGTATGTATGTATTATATATCAATAGATAGATAGATAGATAGAAAATGTATACATTATATATTACCTATAAATTTCTATAGTATGCTGACTAACTGATAAAATCATTCACGGGATTCTATCCTTATATGCTATATATATATATTCAACGGTTTTTCTTATAAGACTAACAGAGGTAGTTGAGCTTAACCGTAGGCGTCTAGAACCGGTGATGAGGATTAAGCTGATCTACACCAAAGTGCGAAATCGCGATCCGGTTATGCACGCTGGGACTTACCAACCTGTGTTAGTCACTTGAGACAATGTGTTTATGACTTTGAGTTAGTTTAACTGTTATCTTTAGCAAAAGCGGTGCTCGTCAGTACCCTCTGTCACTTTTGTGACCTCTATTAATTTTGCCTTTAAGCCACCCTTTACTCGACATATTTGAACAGGTGATGCATGCCCGTCATGTAAAAAAACAGCAGCCTTAAAAGTCAATTCCCTTAATACTAATAAGGGGGAGACTCATTTTGAGATAAAATTTGATAGGTAATATATATCGGTAAAAATGAGAAACTGAGCCAGTAGGGATTATCACAAAACAAACAATAACATCAATTATTACATCAACTATAAAAAGCAAAAAAAAAAAACAACAACAGTGACAGCATTATAAGTTTAGTTGTTTCGCCATAAACAACTGATTAGAATATGTGCTAAACTTCTAATAAATATTGATGTGGATTTGTTCAACTAAACCCTTCAAGGGCTATGAATAAAACTACATGCCCTCAGTTCAATCAAGAGTAAAAAGCTAAAATGTTAAAAGCATAGGAGAATTCAATAAAGTTGAATTTACATCACATGATGGAATAACACTTTTGTTTTCCACCTCATAATTAAACACGTGTCAAAACGACAGCGCTGTGCAAGATATTAGAGAAGAATGAATGTCAACGTAACAATAGTTCAGGTAGAATAGCCGCGAGCGAGCGCGCTCGCTGAACGCATAGGTCTGGCTAAAAAGAACGGGAGCTTGATTGTTTTCATTGAATGTCCAGTTAATTACTGGACAGAGAAGGAAAGGTCAAGTTGTTTGTTATTTATTGAAACCAGAAAGTGTACACAATATTTGGCAATCAAATCACACACAGACACAAACACCGAAAAACACCTCACACACACACACTATATATATACACGCACACTATATATATACACACACACATTCAAACGAGCATATACATACATACATACACACATACATACACACATACATACACACATACATACTTACATACATACATGCATGCTACATGCACACATGTAAAGCTGTTAAACCTTAACGAACAAAATATAATTCTTACACAAAAGAGAAATAAAGGACAAAAATATGGAACAGTTAAACGTACCTTCTGAAACCAACTTTTTGTAACCTCCATGATACGGAAGATCGTATGTATGGTTCGGGATGTTTGAAAATGAGGCAATTGTGATATGTCCTCTGATTTCGATAATTTCTTGAATTCGAACGAATAATATACACACGCGTGTACCTACACATAACACATACGAACATCTATCTATCTATCTATCTATCTATCTATCTATCTGTCTATATAT
>NC_069000.1:31951457-31956836 GCF_001194135.2 Octopus bimaculoides | reverse complement strand
ATATATATATATATATAAATGCATGTATGTGTGTAGGGGAGGGGTGTATATATAAATGTGAACCTCTAGCTTTGACTTCCGACTACCATATCCATTCACAAGGCTTTTGTTAGTCCGTGGCTATTGCAGAATACACTTGCTCAAGGTGCCAAGAATCCACGCAGAGGAACTGAACCCGAAAACATGTGCTGGGAAGCAGTCCCCGTAGAGAAAATCCATACCTTTGCAGACACACACATACACACACACACACACACACATATATATATATATGGAGTGAGAGAGAGGAGAATGATAAAAATGTATGTGTGTGTATGTATATATATGTATACATATATATATATATTTATCTATCTATCTAACTATATATATATATGTGTGTGTGTGTGTGTGGCGCGCGCGCATACATATATACATACATACATAAAACGAAAACAAGTCGGCAGAGGCTTAACATCGATCAAATGTCGCATCATATCCGTTCGGCAACATCTTTTAACCACCAAGTGTCGAAGTGCACCCCTTGAAGTTTGCATACATGCAGCTGATAACATCATAAGAGTTAGAAGGCAGCTCCTTGAGCAACACACTTTGTCTGATAACCTAGAATACATGCCAAAAGAAGTTCCACGTCTCTACCGCAACGTATCATCAGATGAAGGGATGATCCTATATGAGCAGAAGACTATGCATGGATGTGTTAGTAGAAAGCTCCGTGATGATAGTAACATCGATCACCAAAGCAGTTCTTTCATGGACCAATAGCCAGATTACTACCGCACACTTTAAAGGGTATGCGTTTGCAATCCAGGAAAAGGAAATATCAATCAAGTACCTGATGCAGAAATGAGATAGGGATGCAGGAAAAGCAGTAAAAAGTGACAATCGATGCAGACTTTGTGGAGATGACACTGAAGATATCACATCATAAGCCGTTGTCCAAAAATGTCATCACGATACTATCTACCGAGGAGACGTGATGCAGCTAGGATACTCTGTAATGAAATCCCTCGGAAGGATAATCCGAAGGACGAAGAAATAATAACCTCACAATATGGTAGAAGTCATACCCACCCATAGTAAAAAGGAATACTGGTGGAATCTCATCCAGTGAAGACCTCAATAAAGTTTAAGCACCACAGACCTGATATAATGGTTTGGGATAGAGAAGGGAAACTGTGTGTAGTTGTGCAAGTCAGCTACCCAGCAGATGTTGACATAAAGCTGAAGATCAGTGAAAAAGAGAGCACCTATGTTGAGTTATTGAAAAATATACAGCTATTCTATCCAGATTACAAGTTCAGGATTATACCTGTAATTATTGTGGCCCTGAGATATGTAACACACGAAATACCAATCTTGAGAAACTAGGCTTCTCAAAACCAGAAAGAAGAAAGATATTTTGAAGACTACAGACCCCATCCATCACTGGAACGGTACACATCTATAAAAACTTTCCAGGAGTTTATCCTTAAAATATATATGTGCATGTCTAGATATGCAACTATATGCAAGAGAATACATACAGAAAACATACAAATCTGCACATACATACATACATACATACATACATACATACATACATACATACATACAAACAAACAAACAAAAATACTCTCCTGTTGATGTTAAAATTCCAATGAAGGAGCCTTCTATTTAAGTTAGAAACCGGTTCTTTCTCTATTGGCATGAATTATATCTAAATTATTCCTAAGTTTAGAGTGGGTACTTGACCAACGATGAACGAATATGGATCATCAAGCAATACTGGGAAAAAAGGAAAACAAAAATGGCTTGAAAGAAATGGACAGAAGATGGTCAAAGACCAGCTCCGTTAAGATTAACAATTAATAGAATACGTGACCATTCTGAGCTGACTGGGTCCATCTGCCATGCGCAGAAAATTACTGGGACAGTCAGTATTACCACTTAAGAAAATGAAATGCTTGTGGCTCAAGCATTCATTCAAAGTCCTAAGAAATAAAAACAAAAAGTAGGCTCTCACTGAACTGGGCAACTCATGCAGACCCCTTAATCGACTTATGAATCGCTTAGGTAAAAACCAAATAGAGAAATGGAAGAGTATTTCACACATACGTCATACTCTCTCTCTATCCATACACACACACATATGTAGAGAGGGGGAGCAGAGATAGAGAGAGAGAGAGAGAGGAGGGACAGAGATAGAAAGAGACACAGAGAGAGGCATTATACATTCAAAGTGTGTTAAAGAATAGATACCGAATAAACGGATACACACAAGTTCTATTCAGTCGAAAATACAAATTGGGAATATAGCTTCTATTTACCACTCATCACCTGTTGATTGTGACGAATGCAAGTTGCATAATTTTGTAGATGCCAATACGGCTCTTAGTTTCACGGAAGCCATCTGAACCGAAAGATAATGCAATGATCTTCAGCAGAAATGAGCACAACTTTCTATTAATAGGAATGTTGAACGAGTAATTATGTATATATACATGTCCATACATATACTTACACACACAAACACACACATACAAACATACATACGTTCATACATACACACACAAACATGTACACATATTCACATATGTATGTATACACATTTATTTGTGTAAATATATAGATTTATATAGTTATATATAAGGATATATGTATATATATATATATATATATATAAAAATATGTATATATAATACACAAACACACGCGTCTGTATGAGTGTGTGGGTGTCTGGGTGTATGCATGTGTGCACGTGTACACAGACATACATTAATGGGATTGTTTAACAATCCTATTAATAGCAAGTTGTGTTCATTGCAGCTCAAGAATATTTCATTATCTTTATGTTAAGATGGCTTCCGCCAAAATAGAAGCCATATTGGTACCGACGAAGTTATGCAACTCGCATCTGTAACAGCCAACAGGTAATGACTGGTAAATCGAAGATATAGTCAAACTCTGTATTTTGTACAGTATATAACTGCTTCATCTTATTCTATATTTCATCTTATATATTCTTTGACGTATTAATATGTATGAAATGTAAGTCACTTCCGAGTGAAAAGCGATTTTATGAAAGAATGTTACTGAGTTTGATCGCCACAACAGTCTCAGTGTTTACCATTTCCCTTTTAGAACAACAACTACAACAACAACAACAATAATAATGATGATGATGTTTTCAAATTAGGCCAGCAAGTTTGGGAAGGAGGTTAATCTATTAAATCCACCCAAGTACTCAACTGTTGACTATTTTATATAACTCGGAAGTATGAAAAGCAAAGTCGACGTCAACAGAATTTATGGTCAGAACGTAAAGGCTTACGAAATATCGCGAAGCATTTTGCCCAGTGCCGTAACGATCCTGCCAGCTCACCCACTAATAACAAAAGTAATAATAACAACAACAACACCAACAACAATAACAATAATAATAATAATAATAATAATAATAATAATAATAATTATAATAATGATTAATAAAAATTATAATAAGAATTGATACCCTGATGTAGTACCAGTTAGTGTCTCTTATTGCTTTTGATGTTAAGTGATTAGAAGTGTTATCATGTACTTTATTTTGTCTTGATATAAAAGATCGGCTACAACAAATATTCTGCTCAATACCGCACATCTGCTTGTCAGTTGTTTGACCATAATTAGTCGAGCATGTGCCTTGGTGGCTGACAATATGTGCAGCCCTGTTTACGAGAAGAAGTACCGGTGAGTGTGGCATCATAGCCATGCATTAAGTGTTCTCTGGGGTTCCAATAATTCACCTCTGGAGGCGTGGGTGTTTTGTTCATCGTCCTTAAAGCAAACATTATTCAGGAACTTTTTGAGCGTGATTGGCAACTCGACCTGAAAAAAATTCTAACTAGGCCCCACCCGCAAGGTCATGCGTTGTTTATCTTAATATGAGATCACCATGTTACGCACACAAGGTTGTAATGCATGAGCCTGATGTACCTTTATCAGACAGATAGTCATGATGGGTTTATTGACCTTGATATATTTGTACTCCAGTGTCACTTTGATGGCATGCGCTGCTCCCTCACTCAATATTAATAATAATAATAATAATAATAATAATAATAATCATAATAATAATAATAATAATAATAATAATATTTTTAACCCTCTACAATGCGAAATATCCCAGCTACGGAAAATGAATAAGGTGAATAGAGTGCCAGTTATTGTGGGATAAGAAGGCAGTAGAACATATAAAGGAAATCAGATTACTGTGCTTTGTAGAGTTGTTGCAAAACGTTTGCCTCCTAGGCACGGCCAGAATGATCAGGGAAGCTTTGAATAGTTAAAAAGAACAGATAGCATGATACCGTTGGCTGCAAGTAGGAAGCCCGCTACGGATGTAAGTCAAGATGAGTTGCAACAAAAGCTGAGTTAAAAGAGAAATAATAATGTGCTAATTATAATTAAAAAAAATCTATTGATAATGATTTAAATGGACTTTTAGTACATAACTAGGATATATTTCATCAGCTCAACAAAGGAATTAAATAACACCAAAGCCAAGTAAAACCAAATTCTCAAAGCTAAAATATTTTCTCATCTTAAGTCTAACGACTCTGACATCTATATCCATTTTAAGATTAAAAAAAAATTCCTTTCGATTTTGGCACAATTTTGAGGGCAAAGGTTTATCGATTGCATCAATCCGAGTTATTGATTTATATTTATTTTATCGACCCGAAAAAGAAAGAAAGTCAAACTCGACCGCGGCAGAATTTCAATTTGGCCGGCGTGCTAACCAGGATGATATTATAATGAGATGTTTTAACATAGACCCATTAAGTCATAAGAGTGAGAAACAGAGACTCGTTTATATTAACTGCAACATTTTCAACGGCACAAAACATAAATAAATCTGCAAATAACAAGTAACTATACTAAAGTTCTCTCTGTTTGCTCCTTAGCGTTTCTACTCCTCCTATATTTACTCCACCACCACTATTATCACCATCACCAACACCACCATTGCCAATACCAGTACCATTATGGCCATCATCATTTTCTTCTCCTAATCCTTCTTTTTCTTCTACTAATTACGATGGTTATTTTGTTCGAGACTTACATTAATAGTTTTCAAGTTTACATGAATAAGTGTTAAGTGTGAACCTTTCGCTCATTATATGCTGCTGTGTCGAAGGTGATGCAGCAAAAGTAAGAAGAAGAAGAAGAAGAAGAAGAAGAAGAAGAAGAAGAAGAAGAAGAAGAAGAAGAAGAAGGGGAGGAGGAGGGGACGGGAGGAGAGGTGTTTCTCTTTCGCGAATTTCATTATCAGAGCCATTTGAAATTATGCGCCTTCGCTGAACACGTTACACTTTTATTGCGAAAGATAATTAGAAAAAAATAAAAAGTAGGAAG
>NC_069000.1:31949667-31950625 GCF_001194135.2 Octopus bimaculoides | reverse complement strand
ATATATATATATATATATATACATATATAGGTGAGTGTGTGTATACATTAATGAATTTGTTTTGCAATTTCCTGATGTGAAATCGTGAGTTATAACAAATGTTGTTATTACATGGGAAAATGCGAGCATGAGAAATAATATTCTTAAGATTATAAACATGGAAAAGTACAGGACAAGTTATTACACATCGAAAAGTTCGAGGCAACGTATTACATCTGAAAAAGTACAGAACAAGAAAATTTTTACTTAAAATATTGCAGCTAAGGATAAAATTTCAAATAAAATATTTGGATTTAGAAAATATTAGTTTTTATTAAAGCTAAAAATGTTATTACAAGTTACTACTTGTTACTTCTCTTAAAAATGTTATTACTTGTTACGTGTATTAAACATTTTTTAAATATTTTTAGCACTTTGAAAATTTAAATTTTTCTAATTATCAATTAACAATAACACATTTGAAAATAGGTTATACAAAATATTAGTAGTACAAAATTAGTTAGTACAATAAATAGAATAATACAAAAATTAGTTATATATTCACTGTAAAACTTGCTTGGATTATTGCCTAAGTTATTGCCAAGTCTTCACATTTTTAGTCTTGACCTAATGCCTATTTTTCACATAATGAATTTGGCTACCATATATACAATTCTATTTTGCATAAAACTTTAGCTATATTGGTATTTCTGGCTCTCATTTTAAAGTATTTTAGTGTGCCAATATTTTAGCAAAATGATGATACCTTTTATAATTATAATGTCACATTTATTCTTTAATTTGTTTCAGTCATTTGACTGCGGCCATGCTGGAGCACTGCCTTTAGTCGAGCAAATCGACCCCAGAACTTATTCTTTGTAAGCCTAGTATTTATTCTATCGGTCTCTTTTACCGAACCGTTAAGTTACGGGGACGTAAACACACAAGCATCAGTTGTTAGGCGATGTTGGGGTGACAA
>NC_069000.1:31947290-31949514 GCF_001194135.2 Octopus bimaculoides | reverse complement strand
CCATGTTTATAATTTCAAGAATATTATTTCTGTTGCTCGCATTCTCCCACGTAATCCATTTTTTTTTCCGGGCTATGCTATTATGCTAATTAATAATGTGTCAATTCATAATTTAAGATTTTTACCTCATTGAAATTTGAATAATAAAATCAATAAATTTCTAAAAAATATTTAAATCTTTTTCACTTTTTTGATTGAATTAATATTATAATTGAATTAGAATAAAAGTTTTAATCGACAAAAGTAAAAAAAAAGTTAATTATAGTTAAATCCAATTGTTTGCCTTACTGAGAAATTCCTGTCAATGTAAACTGCTAAGATTATGTTTCTCATCTCAGGTATTACTGGATTGTGCTTACATGATATAATTGCATTAATTAATACAGATGACGTAATTAAACTAATTGGAAATTACCTCAATGACACCGATGACATATATTAAAAGTCCCCTTAGAGAACTATATTCTTAAAAAAAGTATAGAACTATACCATCACCCTCAAATTTGAGAAAAAACACTCATAAGATCTTTGTTTAAAAACTTCATTGCATGAGATTGATACCATGAAATTCCTCGAATTGGAGTCTATCATTGAAGCTAAATTAAAATATAGCTTGTTAATTATACTTAAATCCGATATTTTGCCTTATTTATATATTTCCTTTCATGACTCTTTTTATACAAATTTTTGTTACATGAGACCAAAACTATGAAATTACTCATGCTTTCGTCTGTTATTGAAGCTAAGAAAAATATATTTTGCTTTTAAATTAAAAAAACAAACTATTTAGACCTAAACTTGATTGGAAGCGTTAATTACTCTCCTATAATGTTGCTACAAACATTGATGTAAACTTTTTTCTACAGACCAAATCTCAATTTGCTTATGCCAAAACGTAGCTCAAGACCAAATATGTTAACAGTTTTCAATTCGGTTAAGAACTGAATTAACGACAAAGCTCTGACGATGCTGCGTGTGAGTAAATTGTGGCCTTAAGAATATTATTCAACTACTACTGTAGTTGAATGATATTTCGGGATGGTCATGTTTTTTAATTATATTTTGCCAAATAAATACCAATTATACATTCGTTCTTCATTCTAGATTTATTGTTCTTCTTATTTTATGTCCTTGTCTCGAAATTATTCTTCATGGGCTGGAGAGTTGTTGAAGAGTCGACAGAATATGTGACGAAAAAATTCCAGACAAAGGAGATAAAATAAGAGCAACAATAAAACTGAAGTGAGGAATGAATATATAGTGCGTGTGTTTATTTCGCAAAAAAAAAAGCCATGCCGAATTAAAACTATATATATATATATATATATATATGTACACGAGGTGTACCCAAAAGTAACAGGAAACATTCTCTGAGGGGCAAGTTCCTTGTAGTTCAGGCTTCCACCGCTAGAAGCCACTTGGTACAATCCTCAGTAATAAGTCTACCGATCGGAGTTGTTTGAGGTCGTACTACCACGTGGTGCGTCTTTGTTTTGCAGCGCTCCTCTGTTCGTCGATTTTTGCGATGGCGGAAGCAAAGGGACAGCGTGCTTCTGTGAAATTCTATTTTCTGCTGGGGAAAACGGTGGCCGAAACAGTTCTCATGATTCCAATAGCTTACAAGGACGTTCCGATGAGGAAAATACAGTTTTGCGAGTGGTTTTCACACGTCAGGAATTGTCACTCTTCGCTTCAAGACCAACCTTGTTCAGGGTGACCTTCGACCTCCCGAACGAATGAAAACATCACGAAAATTCATGAACTGATTCTGAAGTACCATCACAATTCATGAACTTGTCGAGATGACTGGTGTGTCCTGGAACTCCTCCTAACGTATTTTGAGCGACGAATTGTGAATCAAAAGAGTTGCAGCAAAATTTGTACCTCACTTGAAGTTCAAAAGCAGTCACGACTGAATGCGTGTCGTGAACTGAAAGAACAGATGGATGTTGATCCAGACCTTTTTCCGAAGAGCATAACTGGCGACGAAAGCTGGTGATACTGGATTAGCAGATGTGGAAGAGATGAAGAAAAAGCGACGGATGCGTTAAAAGCTTCATTTCGCAAGAGTTATAGGACTGCTTCGACCAGTGCAAAATGCACCTGGGGCGATGAATGGTTTCCCATGGAGAACACTTTGAAGGCGATAAAAGTGTAATTATGTAAAAGTAAGTGGATAAAATTATATTGCAAAATTCCGGTTTCTTTTGGGTACCCCTCATAT
>NC_069000.1:31942646-31947228 GCF_001194135.2 Octopus bimaculoides | reverse complement strand
TGTGTGTGTGTGTGTCTGTGTGTATACATATATATATCACATATATAATATATATGCATATATATGTATATATATGTATATAATATATATATATATATGTATGTATATAATATATATATAATATATACTATATATACATATATATGTGTGTGTGTGTGTGTGTGTGTGTGTGTGTGTGTGCGCCCGCATGTATTTGTGTGTGTATAAAGAGGGAGAGAGGGGTGGAGAGATGAACAGACAGTGAAAGAAAGCGTTTGTGAGAACGAAGTAGAGGTAGATAAGCACGTATCAAACCTTGCTATCATGTAGGAGTATCACGTGACACATAGTGATTCAGAGATATCTCATTGTTACCAAGTGAATAAATCCAAAAGCAAGTCCAAAAGCGAAAGAAAAATAAAGAAAAGTAAAGTCATTGCTCCGAGGTTATTCGCTCTTTTTGATTTCTATAATTTCAAATATTTCGAACAACGATGAAAATAATAATATGCGGATTAGAGACGAAAATCAAAGGTGTCAAGGAAAATTAAAATTACAAGCTAATCCTTTATAATTAGGCCTTTATCGAATCTTAATTGAATATAACACTCCGGAAATTAGAGATATGCGTCGGCGTTTAAATCCTATTTCCGTAGTAGTCTGATGTCAATTCGATGATAAATGAATCCTTTTCAAAATATGCGGCTGAATTATATCGCATATAGATTTTAGCCTCGAGGCTGGATTGATGTGAGAACTGCCAGGCAAGTAACGACCACGCACGTAAATTATGCAATGGTGAGACATCTTCATACAGAAGAGTCCGATGCTTTTAATTATCGCTCGTTGGGCAAATGCCCTCGAGTTCCATCAAATGATATATAATTTTGTTCTGGAAGGAAATACCTCATTATGTGGTGTAGTCTTATATGCTTCTGAAATAATGTGTGTCATGGCTGCAGTGTTTATGTTCAGAGTTTTGTTTGATCAAGCTGAACTGGTGTCTTGAACAACAACAGCAACAACAGTGACTTACTTGAAGTCGGAAAGTATCAAAACAGCACTACACACAAACAGCTACAATGACTCTACTTATCTGTAATGTCTACGCATAGCTATGAGAGAGATCCTGATGACGTCATCATTATGAG
The DNA here is from genome assembly GCF_001194135.2 of Octopus bimaculoides. Lineage (NCBI taxonomy): Eukaryota > Metazoa > Mollusca > Cephalopoda > Octopoda > Octopodidae > Octopus > Octopus bimaculoides. Next base: position 31,946,098 of record NC_069000.1, on the reverse strand, counting down.
TGTTCGATTTTCTGTACCAGACAGGGTTTTGTGTCAACAACACACTTGTATGTACAGCATGTATGAGTCCATTTTTCCTTCATAATAACTACCGACAGTGCCACACATAAAGATTACCGATTAGTATCGAGACTGACCGTACATAAACTTTGTGCCTTTTTGCATCGAGATGAATTATGTTTTAGAACATATGAGAGATAGGGGCGACAATGAATACAAACTGCTATGCATATCATCTACTTCTGTTTAGATAAAGAGATTCTGTATTATCCTATTCTACCTGCAAATAATTTTAAATAATGTATGCGCGAAAAATTTTATGTCGCGACTTTTTTCCTTTGACAATATTATGGGCCAGCCGCTTGCGTAATAAAGATAATTATTAATCACTATATTAATTTTTAATTACTTCAGGCGATTATTCTTTCGTACACATTAATTCTTCGACGAATTCTTGTTTGTTGTTTTTATTCTTTTTCTAGATTGCAGACTGTTAGCAAAACGTGAGTATGGAAACATGCAAAAACTTGAAGAAAATAGTACTAGAAGCCAAGAGGAATGTGCACCACTCTTTTATCCATTTATAGTTGCGTGGAATGCACCACCCGGAAGAAATGTTTGCATCTAGTTGAAATGTAGAAAGATATGTAAAACTGTCCTTTCAGTTACGTGACTGTTTTCCACCATAGCGGCACAGATATCCGCTTCTCTCTAATTCTTTAAAGTTCATGCATTCACGCTTCACTGCAGCCATAAAACTGGTGACTTGGAATTTTTTTCTCAATCCCAGTTTCCAAATTACTCAATGCTTGCCGAAAATCATAAAAAGCTTCCAACTGGTCAAGTCAGAAGAATAAAAAACGTATGATCTAATTAAGAGATTTTGTTCAGAAGAATAATAAGAGATATACTGAGTAGGTCAGAATAAGATTTACAACGTGGATACCTTCCGGAGTGGCTTGAGAAATGGAAATGATATTTATCATTAAACAACACAGTACATTTCAAACCGAATATTTACCATTCATTAGTTCAATGTTGTGTAATGTAACCCCCATTAAATACGTTAATTAGCAATTTTCCAGTAACAAAGGAAACCTTCATATGATAATCAGTTTTCTTCCAAGAGTTAGATCACCATGATTTCTACATTTGAAATCTCATCAGATCCAGTATAGTCTACAGAATGAAGGCAATACAACAGGAATAAATCATACCAAGGCTTGACCATAGAAGGATATAATCTCGAGGTGCCGTCACCTATGTAAATATTTGTTACTCTCTTGGACTTGATTGTTCTGTTTAAGGCTCATAAATATCTTTTGAGCAATGCAAAATATACATTATTTTGTAGAATTAATACCACATTTACATTTCCTCTGAGGTATTATTTGTATTTCTTTTATGTAGCAATTACAATAATCAGATTATCGTCAAGATATTCTTCATGATAACTGGAGAAATATATGTTCTGGCTGGGAAGAAAGGTGATGCTTCATATCAATAAATCATACACTCTGAAATTTGAATTGCATAGGTATGTGTGCATCTGTCTGCTTGTTGGTGTGTGAATATATGCGTATTTGCCTGCGTGCCTGTGTGTGTTCCTGTGTCTGAGTGTGTATATGTGTATTTTTTTCTTTTGTGTATGTTAGTTTTCGAATGGAAAAAAAGTAACTGGAAATATACGTGGTAAGAGAAAGATGGTGTATAATAACAGTAGAACATGCAAGAAAGGAGAAGAGATAAATAGCTTGAAAGAGAATGAAGAAGAAAGCAGAGAGATACAGGAGAAAATTATCGAGTGGATGAGTCTGCGTTATTGTAGGATGGAGAGTGACAGGTTAAAGGACTAAGGCTGCAATAGAGAGAACGGGAGAGAGAGAGAAAGAGGGAGAGAGAGAAAGGGAGAGAGAGAGAAAGAGGGAGAGAGAGAAAGGGGGAGAGATAGAGAGAGAAAGAAAGAAAGAAAGAAAGAAGGAAAGAAAGAAAGAAAGAAAGAAAGAAAGAAAGGAAAGAAAGAAAGAAAGAAAGAAAGAAGGAAAGAAAGAAAGAAATATGCTACATGGGAGGAAGACAAAGGAAAAGAGAGTAAAACTGAGGCGATTAGAAAAGACCGAAAGCGAGAGGGGCATAGAATAGATTGAAAGAAATAAAGATATATAAAACACAGAGGGCTGAATAAATACAAACCACCTGAAGAAATGGAAAGAACAGGCGACATCGCACCGGAATAATAGGAACGAAGAAACGGAGTGCTACTTAGGTTTGTCTGTTTTGATAGTATTTCACAAATGCAATCTCATTTTGATATTAATTTCGAATGAGATATACTGAAATCGAATACTGCGCAAGATAAACGAAATGATGTTGGTCCGGCGCGGACGGAGGAGCATGGTAGCTATCTACCAATGTGTGTGTGTGCGTGTGTGTGTGTACGTACGTACGTACTTATGTATGTATATATATATATATATATATATATACACGCACAGATTTGTATATATATACATATATATAAATATATACATACATATATATACATATATATTTATATACACAAACAATTATATATATATATATACACACGCACAGATATGTATATATATACATATATATAAATATATACGTACATATATATATACATATATATTTATATAACCAAACAAATATATATATATATATATATATATATATATATATATATATATATATATATATATATGTGTGTGTGTGTGTGTGTGTATATCTTTATATGATGAAACACTTGAATTTCTAATCATCAATTATATCATCCACTCGGGAACATTACATTACAAAAGCCGAATAAAAGCAAGATTCCCCGTAGATACGAATTAGCTTCTTATCGCAGTCAGTGTGAGTGTATTACCGACTTATCTTAACATATTCTGCAACCTCTTACTGCTCAATTACAGATGTATGAATATTTTATTGGTATGAGGTAACATTACTACACAACGTATATTACATAATGATCATAGATGTCATGGTTCATTTCGATATATGGTGTTTTGCAAAGTATTAACTTCCAAAATACGAACTATTCCAAGTATGGCATATACAGTTGAAATACGCGTACGCATACACACACGTACGTGCTTTTAAGTATGTATGTATTGTGCGTGTGTTTTTTTAAGTGATTATGTGTATAACTGTGGAGGCACAATGGCCCAGTGGTTAGGGCAGCGGACTCGTGGTCATAGGATCGCGGTTTCGATTCCCAAACCGGGCGTTGTGACTGTTTATTGAGCGAAAACACCTAAAGCTCCACGAGGCTCCAGCAGGGGATGGTGGCGAACCCTGCTGTACTCTTTCACCACAACTTTCTCTCACTCTTACTTCCTGTTTCTGGTTTCTGTTGTGCCTGTAATTCAAAGGGTCAGCCTTGTCACACTGTGTCACGCTGAATATCCCCGAGAACTAGGTTAAGG
>NC_069000.1:31941094-31942036 GCF_001194135.2 Octopus bimaculoides | reverse complement strand
TATATATATATTTATATATATATACAATAGCTAACGTATCCGGTAATTCTCAGAAATGCGGGGCTTATCCCTTGGTTTCGTTCTCATAATTGTTTCGCTAATCCAATAACAACAATATAAAGTATGTAGCCCTTAAAACGGGTTTTGTGCATTTACATAGAATACCGAACTGTCTTACACAGGATCTTGTTTTTAGGAATACTTAATGAGTTATGCAATAGCATGAAATTAGTTACCAGATAGTAAGAATTCAAATAAAGTAACCCCGGAAATGACTTTAATGCGTTCCCAAAGTATATTGAACATAGGGGGAAATACTAATAAGGTATGTATACTAAAATTGTGAAGCATATTACGTAATAGCAGGCTAATCAGATATGAGATAATAACAATTCATAGTAAATAACTCTGAAAAGGGATTTTGTGCGGTCCCAGAGAATATTACCCTCAGCAGTGCTAGTGTTGGTATATTCGTGAATAAGTCACTAACCGAAATAAGTGGATCTATTGTTTAGGAAAATACTATTTACTTGTTTAAGTGTTGAAACTGGATAAACTGCGAAAATAACTTTAACAGTTCAAATACTAGAGAAATAAATATACTCACTTTGATTTATACCAAATAATTTAGGAAAATTTAAGGGCTATTTCCCTTGGTTTTTAAAATAAAATATATGAGATGTATATAAGGATCCCTTCCAGGGGCCCTATTATCAAGTTTTTTCAATAATCTGAGTATGTCATGAGCTTTCCAGAAACGAGTTATAGTCACGTGTCAAGTTTGACCAAAATTGATAAAACGATGTAGGAGGAGTTAGCTAACAACTCCACAAACACACCCACAGACAGAATTTCCCACATATGTAGTAGATATAAATACAGACATGTATATACATGTGTTTGCCTGTGTGTGTGTGTGTGTGTGTGTGTGTGTGTGTGTGT
>NC_069000.1:31938979-31939948 GCF_001194135.2 Octopus bimaculoides | reverse complement strand
TATATATATATATATATATATATATATACGACGGGCTTCTTTCAGTTTCCGTCTACCAAATCCATTTACAAGCCTTTGGTCGGCCCGAGGCTATAGTAAAAGAATCTTGTCCAAGGTGCCACGCAGTGAGGCTGAACCCAGAACCATGTGGTTGTTAAGCAAGCTACTAACCACACACACACACACACACACACACACACACATATATATATATATATCGTGGTTATATGTATATACAGCATGTACGCTCACACGACAGTAAACGTATGTATGCTTGTACGGACGTGTGTAGGTTTGAGTGTTTCTATTTGTGTGTATGTGTGTGTGAGTGTGTGTGTGTGTGTGTGTGTGCGTGTGTGTGCGACTATGTTTGCGTGTTTGCGTGTGATTCTAATTGCACAGAATGAGAGAAAACTGATTCTCTTTATAAAAAGAAAATACTTTGATATGTTTGCCTTTAGAATTTTCTTGCTAATATATTTTCAATATCAATTTACATTCATTGAAGTTTTGTAATAAAACGTGGCTACACAAGTTCTCTTATCTAGTTTCTATCTAACTTTAAAAGCTGCTTTGCACTGTAAAGCTTTTACACTTAATGTATTCAATACTACAAATTGTTAAAAAATTAATCCAAGATCACCAAATATGCCATCGTTCATACAACTCATACTTATACATACAGACACACACACACATATTTATATACATATATGCACATATATATATATGTATATATGTATATGTATATATATATATATATATATATATCATTATAAATATACAGGGATTAGCAATTGAGTTGCTTCTTCAACATACTGAAAATTTAGAAATAGCAGTCAAAGAACTACTGATTCCAAACTACAAATTTTCTCTAAAGTGGATGGCGATATTTATGGCACACATAGAACAAAAAACCGGAGGGAAAGCGTAAACAAGCCAAGCCTTTAGTTAATTGGATACGAATCG
>NC_069000.1:31936921-31937994 GCF_001194135.2 Octopus bimaculoides | reverse complement strand
ATATATATATATATATATATATATAGTCAATCCAAACAAAAACAAGAAAGAAAAAGCAACAACGCGAAGTCGTGGAACAAGTACTGTGTTATTGGACGCTCAGGAAAGGGAAGAAAAGAAAAAGGATTTCGCTTTTCGAGCAGAGCTCTTCATCAGAAATATAGAAAAAGTCCAAAGAAGGAAAGACGGAGGAAGAAAATTGACAACACACGCGGTCATATGTTGCAATATCTATATATATATATATCTTTTATTTGCAATGATGTAACTGCATAGGATAAAACGTTAAAAAATTAGTGTAATTTGTATGATTTGTACTCCCAGCTCATTCAGATTTCAAATTTTCTTTCTTTACACCTTCTCCTCGTAATAGAGAAAACGGGTTCGTCGAGATACGGCTGATGCTAACATACCGCCAATACTTTCCTGCCTACTGATAATTCCTTGAATGATTCTGATGTTATTATTGCGATAATATTTTGAGAACCCCGCCTATGAAAATCCCTATGTTGACCAAAATATATTCTATATGGGTTAATTCATATTCTTACAGCGTAGCCACTGATTCAAACACATGAATAAATGCATGCATCTACGCGTAGCGTTTGTGTATTTGTCCGTGGGTGAGAGTCTGTGTTTGGTTGTGTAGTTATGGTTGTGTTCAATATTCATTATTAGTGGAGGAATGTAGTTTTCTTGATCGACGCAAATGGGTCAATAATTTTATCGAAAGGCAATGATAATAAATATGCATTATCTGGATCAAGAATAATTAATTCGTAAGGAATTTGGATATTTGGGGTTGAGTACTGTCGATATAATACTAATAAGTTAGGGTGGAGTCATGGCACAAAATGCCGTCTTTTCTACAGTTATTGACTCGTCATTACATGCATGGAAAAGGGGTCGGATTTCTTTCATGAGACCAACAAATGCTATCAAATTTTTCCCTAGATGCATCAATGCATGTATAACTTTAGTAGATTGACTTAGAAGGGGGAAAATGTCAGAGAAGCGTAACGAATATCATCATTACATACGTACACACATATGTATGTATGTATGTATATATA
>NC_069000.1:31935396-31936845 GCF_001194135.2 Octopus bimaculoides | reverse complement strand
ATATATATATATATAAATAAGTCAGAGGTCATTCAATCATCTAAGGGATACATGTTTCCGTAGGCACTCCTGGTGTATTACCTAAGTATATATAGTCCTCGTTATAAGGTATACGATAGTAGATAATTTAAAGGTAAAACCATGCTTAGATATATATAGAGACGATAAGAAGTGGAGCAATAATTCACAATTAAAAGTGGATTATTGATGTTGTAATGTCATTTTTTAATTAAATTAAATTAGGAGTGGGTTTACAGCTGTTTCTATTTATTAAAATGTGTTAAATTTGCATTTGCCTTATTACAATAGATATATACATCTTCAGAGCGATTACATGGGAAAAGAAGGCAAAGATAAAATAAAAGGAAAAGAAAAAGAAAAAGAGTTCCTTAAAGCAATAGTTATTACATTTAGTGACTTGCACTATTTATTTTATATACCTTGGTATTATCATTCCTAACAGGGGGTATATTGGTTCGTAGAGGTGCGTTATTTTTTATTTTTATTTATATTTTTATTATTATTCATATTAGTATTCTTAATATTGTTATTTTTCTCATTGTTAGTATTTCTATCGTTATCATTTTTAATGTTGTTATTGATATTAATCTGAATCCTATCATTCTTCCTACAGTTTTTGTTATTATTACTGTTAATATTATTAATGTTGTTCATATTGTTGTTGCGGATGGTAGTATCAGTTGGGGTGCAATACGTCGTATTATAATTGTTTTGGGAGTTTATGCTATTCGGGTTATTTAGATGGGTAGTAATCCTCTCCTACAGATAGATATAGAGGATTACTACTCATCTATTAACCCTCCGATCCTAAATTGCGCTCTTATTTTCGCCAAAAATCGTACTAAACTAACAATGAATGAAATTAAGGTAATCTTAGAAGCGAGAAAATCCATAATAAATTTCGATAACAAACTATGGGTAAGGAACAATACCCCTAACAACTTCGATATCACCACAGGAGCTCCTGATTCAGCACATATAACTGACTTAGTAGGCATTTACTTATTATCACATTTACAGGAAGAATTCTCAGAGATCAGGGAAGGTCTCAACAGAGACGACGCACTATTTATCCTGAAGAACATTTCAAGCAGGAGATTAGAACTACTTAAGAAAAAATTATATAAGTTTTTTAAAAGGTTTTGGCTTAAATATTGCAATAGAAAAAGAACATAATTCTATAAACTACTTAGACGCTAATTGCAACCTAACTACCGGACTACATGAAGCCTACATAAAACTGAATACAAACCTTAAATATATAAAAGCACGTAGCAACCATCCTAACATACACCTAATTCAATTTAATTAAACAATGACTTTAAAACACCAATGATCGGCTTCTCATTGTTAATTATTGCTCCATTTCTTATCGTCTCTCTCTCTCTCTCTCTCTCTCTCTCTCTCTCTCTCTCTCTCTCTCTCTCT
>NC_069000.1:31933150-31935163 GCF_001194135.2 Octopus bimaculoides | reverse complement strand
TATATATATATATATATATATATATATATATGCATGCTTACATACATGCATATAAATGCATAAACACGCATACATATAATTAAACGTGGGTGTATATAAAATGAAAGGGAAACAAACACGCACTTAACAAACTAAGTAACCTCATAGGGTTCCTTAAAATAGCTTTTAAACCTTGTAAACTTTAATTCCATCGGCCACCCAACTACTCAGGGAAATACTCAGTCAATCATCCGATCGACGATCCCGTAATTATATCAGGGAATCAATACAGAGAAGCAGAAGCATGTACTGAATAAATTATATATATATATACAACGAGTAAATAGCTAATGTCACAGATTTGACGTGAACATACCTCCATCTATCATCGTCGTTTATCTCCCTACACCCATATCAAACAAATCGTCTAATAAATTCTACGTCTTTATTTAAAAAATTGTTATTTGTCACTCACATGGTATCTCTCTCTCTCTCTCTCCCCCCTCTCTCTCTCCACCCCCTCTCTCTCTCTCTCTATTTCTCTCATCTTTCTTCATTTTATCTCACTTTCTCTACTTATATAATTAGGTCATTTTTTTTTTCCCAATATTCCAACTGCAACTTCCGAAAACCATCTTACAAGAGCAATCTGCAATCGATTTTAAAAGTTTGCTTGTTTCTTTGATCGATATTCCTTCGCGTTATCGTGGTGCATTTGTTGGTGTTATTCAGTGGAGCTTAGAAGAAGGTACGAGAACTTGGTGGGAAAAAAAGAAGGAAGAAGCATGAAATAAAATGGAGACTAAGTGAATCAAATCACGAAAATGTCACCTTATGTGTGGATCATAGTCACAGAGCATTAATTCAGAGGTGTAACGATGCATTCAGTTAGTCTAATATGAAACGATATTAAACTCAACGCAATTACCTTTCCCACTTGCTCTAAATTTTCGTAGAAACACGTACAAAAACAGAGATATATATTTACACATACAAGTGCGGGAGTGTGTATTAGTATGTGTGTGCATATGTGTGTGATTGTATGAACGTGTGTATGTTTAAATGTGGTCGTGAGTGTGTTTGTGCGCGCGGGAAAAGATGTAAGCGAATCTGATTCTAAGAGATAGGAAACTCAAAGAAACTGTACAAAAACGACTTGTCATCGAATAAACGAATAAATTCTACATATAAGCTATACCGTTTCCTCGTGTTCATATGTCTATATAGCAAACGATCTCCGCTTCTCTCTCTCTCTTTCCTGGTATGTGTTTGTATATTTGTGTGTATAGGTATTCTGTGCCTCTGTGTATGCATATATGTACGCATGTGAGTAGCAAGTCACTTTTATGTCTATCTACCAATCCAAATATTCATCCATCTCCTTCTCCACATGTACCTTTATATCTTTCCTTTTCTTCTTCCCTCTTTTATCTTCCCTGTTTTATTTATCACTGCAACAGACCTCTTCTAATCTGTTTCCCCATTTCTCTTCACTCACTTATTTCACTTTCCTCCTCTTCCCTCCCACAAGGCACCACTGGTCCTCCTCCTCTGACTACTTCCTGTTTCTCGTACTACTTTCTTGATCTAATCTTCAAATTGCTAAGTTGCTTTCATTTTCAGCTCTTGGCTTATCTTAGCAAATTATCAAAGTCCTAATGCCGAAAGACATTTTGTGTTTTTGTCCTGTTTAACGTTACTTCAAACATTTTGTCTTAATTATGTCATTATGCCGCGACACGTTTTATATACACGTATATATGTTTAGTTTATTTTGTACTTTTCTTTTCTTCCCTATTTTAAAATACAGTTCCTTTCAAAGAATATTTTTTTTCAGTAACGCCCATCGCGTTAACTTTTCTTTTTGCTTTTGTTGAATTTTCATCTTATATCTTTATTCCAGGAACATCCATTTCACTGACACCCCTAAAATTGAACACAACATTTCGGAAAGTGTGGAAAATGCCATGATATTTGGTCGACACATATTGAAGAAGGACCATAAATGATTTTTTCTTCCTTTTTGTTTGCCCT
>NC_069000.1:31931769-31932957 GCF_001194135.2 Octopus bimaculoides | reverse complement strand
TGTGTGTGTGTGTGTGTGTGTGTGTGTGTGTGTGTGTATGTGTGTGTGTGTGTGTGTGTGTGTGTTCATTGAAAGTGAATCTTTATTGCAAAAACCTCTTAAAACAGTATTTATTATTCTCTGAAATGGTTCCTAATATAGTTTCTGACAGCCGAGTACATAATTATTTTGATATTTTTTCCTTAAATAGGAAGGAATTTATTCTTAAAAAGTAGATCTTAGTTGAATGCGTGCCTTGCTTAAGGTCTAATTCGTTGTCTTCAGTTGGGGATTGGTTTATGTCTATCATTCCTAAAGGGAATCTACCCCTTTGGCAGCCTTCCAAAAAGTTTGCACTTATCAGATGTTACTCTGGCTAGGCTATGGTAGGATCCTCGCAGTGGGTTTGAACTCAAAACTGCTAAATTCCCACAATAGCATGACATATCGAGAATGACACATACGATGGTTGATCATATATTTGAATATGCATGCACAGGCTTGGGCGAGTTTTTTATTGTTGAGAACACTAACAGTTATCGATGCGTTGAAGATCACCTTGTTAAAATGTTTTCTAAAAAAAATCCTGAAATTAGTTACACTTTCAACGTTACAAGAACGGCAGGCCTTATCAGCATCAACATATCAATATCACCACCATTTTTGTTTGTGTGTCTATATGTCTCTTATATTTTTTTAATTATTAGAAATCTTCCACTGAGGAGTGATCTGGTTTCCAACAAGGATACACGGCTCCATCTTCGGGATGTAGTTAACACAGACAAATTCACATATGGAACTTGAGAATTGCCTTGCACATTTTTACTGTTCCACTCACAGACTGCACTTGTAATGTACGAATTAACCGGCCGATTGCTCTTTCTGAAAATCCCAATTTATCCAGATTCTCCTTTAAGCATTTACTAACAAAACTTAGTGATCCAATTATTATTGATATGAATATAAATTCAGAGTCTGGATATAGAAGCTGGAGGTTTCGAAGCAGTTGTCCATAGATATCCTCTGTTTCTTAGATTTTCAAAAACCTATTTATATCTGCATGGTATACATATGCATGCATGTATGTATGTATGTATGTATGTATCTATGAGCAGAGTTTAGTTGAAATATGTTTCTCACATATTTCAACTGCTAAAGGCAAATACACTGTAGCTACCGTGGAGAAAGAATCATATATATATATATATA
>NC_069000.1:31929479-31930434 GCF_001194135.2 Octopus bimaculoides | reverse complement strand
ATATATATATATATATATATATATATATATATATATATATATATATATTCCAACACATGCTTTCACCGCATTCGCTTATTTTTCGTTTATCAGCTTTCTACCTATCCCAATTTCTATTTTTTCTTCCCCCATCTCTATGAACTTGCATCTCCTCTATCACATTCGTCTTGCTTCTCCGAATGCTCCAAAAATTTCCTTTTACCACAGAAAAACCTCATTATGTTTTTCACTAGTGTTGACTTTGCAATGTTTCTTTCTCCATAGTTTCTATTGTCCCATCACTCTCCTTTAATAGCATCCTACATTCATCCTTTCGCACATACTTCTACACACCACTTACATTTCTCCTGCTTTTCACTTTCAACTCCCGCTGCCAACTCCTAAATTCCTCGCTTTCATCACATAAAATATGATGATTATACATTCACATGTATAATGCACGTTTCTCCTATACCTCACAATTATACTCCCCCACTTTCACACCTCACACACCTACAAAATCAAGTACAAATACTGGTTTGTTCTTATGCCGTCTTCAATACACACATACACTCACATAAATGTACTGTCCGGCCCCCTCCTTTACCCTCTTACTCCCCCTAGAGAATCGCATTCTCACCTGGGCCCCAAACCCTCCAATCCGAATCATTCCATCTAGTCAATTTTCCTATTTCACACTCTTTCTGCACATCTCTTCTGAAACGTTAAATTGTTTCCCTTCATTAATATAACGCAATATTTAAAACTTGCCCTTTTTGGGTCGTGTCCTTTAACTGAATGTGCGTGCACACTCGCGTGTGAAGAAGATTGGGAAGTTATATGCTATTCCTACCGCCACTGCTGAATATTGCGCTTACACAAAAACATTTATATGTACACAAATATGAAGGTGGATTGATATGTGTGTGTGCGTGTGTCTGTATATATATATATATATATATATATATATATATAT
>NC_069000.1:31926583-31928653 GCF_001194135.2 Octopus bimaculoides | reverse complement strand
ATATATATATATATATATATATATATATACATACATACGTATTTTTAATATTTTGAAGATTTGTCAATACAAGAGGTTGAAAGAAAATATCGTATACGATAGGAGAAAAAGGAAACTGTGTCTGCTATTTATGCATAATCTTACGAGACTCGTCCGTAAGAAAAGAATGTTAACCGATTTAATATTGAGTTCTTCGTAGAATATAACTGTACGTCTGGTTACTAAATGGAGGTTGGTGCGTGAAATTTCCTGTTTCAAAAGAACGAATGTTTGCTAAAGAAGTTTTGATATAGAATGGCAACCGTCTCTTGAGACTTAACGTAATATAAAAAGATAATTTCAGAAATATATATATGTGTGTGTAGACTGATCTGAAGACACACGAAGAAATACAGAAAATACTTATACAAGCGCGTATGTACACGCGCTCATATATATGTGTATATGCACACACATATTCTGAGATGTGTACATATGTGTGTATATGCAAGTATTTGCGTATACAAGTGTGAATGCGCGTGTGTCTGTCTGTATATTTTTTGTGCAGGTGTAGACATGCACGTATTCTTATCGGTATGTACTTAAGAATATATCCACCCACACATTGTAAGAGACACGCATGTACCTAGTGGAAGCTGCGCGTATGTATGACTGTCGGTGGACGTTGCTCAGTGTATGTGGACGTCTGCGTGTTTCAGTGTCTGTATATTCATGTTTATACATTCGGGAATTTTATTAATAACTGTCTGTGAAAACGAAAGAATATATACCGTTTCAGAAGAAAAGATTGCGTGCATATTATTATTATTATTATTCTTGTTGTTGTTATCATTATCGTTTTGTTTCCCTTTTTTCCCTCTTTCTTTTATACTCATGCCAAATATTTACTTGGACAAAGATGATCAAACAGTACAGAACATATAACATAACTATATCAGCTACGTAAAGTTACATATTATCACAGCCTCCCCAGCGCTATAATGAAGATCACGACAACGATGTAGATAACGATGACGACAACGATCATCATCATCATCATCATCGTCGTCGTCATTGCCGTCGTCGTCGTCGTCTTCATCATCATCATCATCATCGTCATCATCACCACCACCATCATCATCATCATCATCATCATCATCATCATCATCATCATTATCGTCATCATCATCATCATCGTCATCATCATCATCATCATCATCATCATCATCATCATCATCGTCGTCGTCATCATCATCATCATCATCATCATCATCATCGTCATCATCATCATCATCATCATCATCATCATCATCATCATCATCATCATCATCATCATCATTATCGTCATCATCATCATCATCGTCATCATCATCATCATCATCATCGTCATCGTCATCATCAACACCTACGCTACAAGCAACAAATTCCATTTTCTCGTCATTGTCACCCCTCGGATCCTTTCAAAGCGAAATAAAAATGCCGTTGCGCTATTATTCTGTATATGATTTTTTTTTTTTTTTGCATTTTTGCGTACATCCAATCGTGTCCTGTCAATTGAAGTCAACAACGGTACCGGTTGACTTTACTGTGTTTGATGTTGCTCTTCAACCCTACCCTGACAGAAAAAATAAGGTACCTGTCAACTAATAAATCAATGGTATCGATTAACTGCCCATCCCCTCAAAATTGCTGACCAGATCCATAAATCAGAAAGCATTAATATCGCCATCAATGGCAACAATAGCAACAACAGCACAAGCATTGTCGACACGATCAAGTTCAACGTCAATGTCATTTTCTAAACACCAATTATAGCCATTGTAATCGTTAAGATGACGTTAGATAACGCTTAGATAATCATTCTCTTTGTGTCGCGTTCACACGTTTTCCATTATCTCTTTCACTCGGTCCTTACGGGGTTGCCTCCTTTTTTTACTCCTACTCAGATTCTTTGATCCGTTTTTGTTTCTCTTTCTCATTCACTCCCCTTCTCGTCGCCTTCTCACCCCTCTCTCTTTATATCTCTCTCTTACTCTCTCTCTCTCTCTCTCTCTCTCTCTCTCTCTCTCTCTCTCTCTCTCTCTCTCTCTC
>NC_069000.1:31922620-31926225 GCF_001194135.2 Octopus bimaculoides | reverse complement strand
AAAACTGGAAAAATAATCCAGAATCCTTCTCCGGTACCTGATCGATTCCAGTGGCAGGTATTGAATGTGAAGGTGGGTTCGGGCCGTCTTTTTAATGCTTTGTGTCTATCGTCTGCAGTGGGAAAAGGGACAGTTTTCTCTATGAAGGCCTTTTTTTTTTATTTATCCACTGATCTAATGTCTTTACTGCCATTAAGTTGTATAGTGAAAAAGGTATCCGTCCGTGAAAGAAAAGGACCTGCATACAGTGCTGAGAACGGAGGTTTAACAACATCGTTGCACACAAAAACGTGAGTCCAAGAAGTAATACAGTTGTCAAGTAGGTAGAAGGTTATAAATGGGAGCGATATATCCAAAGTTGGTAAAAACTAAAAACAGTCGAGGATAAATTAAATCTATTATTGTTACTGAATATGTTAGTGTTATTTCATATCTGAACGGTTTTGCTGCCGTTTGTTTATGTAGTTTGATTTCTATATCCATCAATTTCTACTATCATAGAGACGCGAGTAAAATTACTAATAGACAAACGAAAATAAAACTCTGGAAACAGCAACGCCACCATAATTTACGTGGAAACTATGAGCGTGCTTTCAAGGGGAAGAATTAGAGAAAGACCTAAAACTCAACGTAAGATCGTAATACTTCATGTAAAGTAAATATAACAAATAATCCAGAATCCTTGTCCGGTATCGGATCAATCCTAAAATCTAATCAGTTTGTACCAGTCACGAGGCCAAACATCCCTGAAAGTTTCATCCGAATCAATCCAACAGTTCTTGAGATATCTTGTACACGGACAAACAAACAAACACCACTGAAACTATACCGCCGCTTTCGCGAATGCGGAGGTAATGATAATAATAATGAAAATAATATTAATAATAATAATAATAATAATAATAATAAGAAGAAGAAGAAGAAGAAGAACAATAAGAATAATAAGAATAATAATAGTACAGAGATACACATACATACATATATATATATATATATATATATATATATACATACATACATATGTGTAAGTGTATGTGTTTGTATGTATGTATGTTTGCATGTATGTATGTTTGTATGTATGTATATATACAGGGGAAATATCTATAAAACCGTCATAGCGTGTTTAATTCTATGTTTTTGCTTTATTATTAGCATTGCTTAATTTATTTTGCTAAAATTGCTGTTTCTGTTCAGATATCTATCGGACTTTCAAAGAGGTCATATCGTTAGTCCTTGTATGGCAGGTGCTAGCATAACGACAACAGCCGAAATGTTTGGTGTATCAAGAAGTACTCTCTCGAAAGTAATGACAGCCTTTGAGAAACGGAAAAACCACCTCTGCGAAACAAAACTCTGGATGAAAACCAAAACTTTCAGATAGGGACTGTCGGACTCTTACGCGAATTTTTGGAAAGGATCACCAAAGTACAGCTCCCAGAATTACTGCAGAGCTTAATGACCACCTCGAGAACCCAGTTTCCGCAAAAACTGTTCGCTGGGAGCTACACAATGCCGGATTTCACGGGATGGTTGCAATCAGAAAACCACAACTTTCAAAAACAAACGTTGCAAAGCGTTTAGAGTGGAGTAAAAACCTATAGAATTGGTCCCTATAGTAGTGGAAGAATGTTATTTTCTCGGACAAGTCATCCTTTACCTTATTTCTAACAACCGGTCGAGTATACGTGAGGAGACAGCCAACAGAAGCATTTGACCCAGACTACATTCTTCCAACTGTTGGAGGAGGATCTGTGATGATCTGGGGGGCTATATCTTGGAAGTCCCCCGGCCCAATGGTTTCCTTTCATGGCAGAATTAATTGTCAAGGCGATCTACGCATTTTATGTGATCAAATTCTTCCTATGTTTGCAGAACTGTTTCCAGAGGGGAACGCAATCTTTCAGGATGATAATGCACCAGTTCACACTGCTAAAGTTCTTTCTGAGTGGCACAAGGAACATTCTAGTCAAGTTGAACATCTTCTCTGGCCACCACATTACCCAGACCTCTATATTATTGAGCATTTATGATGCATTTTACAAAAACAAATCAGGAGTCGATATCCTCCACCATCATCACTAACAGAACTGGAAACTGCCCTAGCTGAAGAATGGACAAAAAATTCATTTGGAAACAATTCAAGCTTTGTACGAGGCCATACCTCGTAAAATTCAAGCTGTAATTACTGCCAAAGGTGGTCCTACCCCATATTAAAATAAATTTATTTGAAATTTTTAAGTGTTTCTATTCTTTTGTCCAACCCCTGTATATATATATATATATATATATATATATATACAGGACCTAAATACTCGCCGCGCGCGCAATGCTGGGCAGATTACAAATTTAACAAGTCTTTAGTTCTTCTTTCACTATCCTCTATTCCAACGTATCCTTTTCTGCAATAGATATGTATCTGTACACAAGTGCGTGGTATGTGTTTGTGCATACGTGTGTGTGTGTGTGTGTGCATGTGTGTGTGTGTGTGCATGTGTGTGTGCATGCATGCTGGTTCGTGTATTTATGTGTATGCATGTATTTGCGCTTCTTTTTTTTTACACCAATTCCCGTTGAATAGTGTCACGTGGGCAGGAAGAAATCTTAACCATCAAAAAGAACTGATTCTACTTTTCAATGCTTATTCAGACGAAAAGATCTCATATATATCAGGAATATTTCCCTCTTCGTCTTAATATATTATACCGGAGAAAACGAAAGAGCATGGCGAGGATGAAGTATGCAGACAGAGAAGGAAGAGACCAGAGCACAGGAAGGAGTTAGTGACGTTTCTCATCTATCAAAGTATATTGACACAGCATGACTGCAGTCGTCAGTTTTTCCAAAGCTTTCACCGGCGTCACCCTCACTGATATCATATATTAAATATATCCATTTCGATCTATGTTATATCTGTCATCTCACATTCGTATTAGGTCCGTTAGCACCAGAATCGTTAAGTATCCACTCCGTCTTTCTTTCATTCCTTCTCTCTCCATCTCTCTCTCTCTCTCTCTCTCTCTCTCTCTCTCCCTATCTATCCCTATCTCTTCCTCTCACACACACGCGCACACACAAGACAAGGGCCGTATTTAGTTGAAAATGTAAATATTCTGTGATGGAAATGTGCAGAGTTCAATAAATTAAGTGAACTTCAGGAATTGGAATCGGTTTTATGGAATATATTTCTCTTAAATATAATGTCAACCTTTTATCTTTATTAGAAATTATTAACACGTACTTCACACCCATCGCATATATATATATATTCAATATACCAATAATTCCAAAATGAATTAAATATAAGCTTTTTATTCATAAATATAAATATATTTTAAATTGTATTCAAACAAGAGTTACATCAAAGGAGAATAGCCTGGAATTGCGAGCGAGCTGATGATCAGAACGCGTAACTCGGAGTACTGGAGCTATGCGCCTTTCAATTACAATATATGGAAGAACACCCAGCGCTTACATATATAGTTCCGTAACTTATCGCTTCTAGATGAATCAACAAGTGCGTGTGTGTATGTGTGTGTAAGCGTGCGCGTGTGTGTGTGTGTGTGTGTGTGTGTGTGTGTGTGTGTGTGTGTGTGTGTGTGTGTGTG
>NC_069000.1:31917512-31922348 GCF_001194135.2 Octopus bimaculoides | reverse complement strand
GTGTGTGTGTGTGTGTGTGTGTGTGTGTGTGTGTGTGTGTGTGTGAGAGAGAGAGAGAGAGAGAGAGAGAGAGAGTATGAATACTCGTATGAATAGTTGCATATATGTATGCTCGTATATATAAACTCATAAGCCACAGGCGTTACTCGTAAGTGAACGAATGTAAAAGACTGAAACTGTATGGAAGCCTGACGTTCCACGAGTCAGCTTCCTCACACATTGTCTTATTTTAGGTGTATCAGTATCTGTGGAATTACAATTCAGTTGATCAAACAATTAATATAGTCATCGCTGGAATCAACGGATATCCGTTTACTTATTGTTTTATGATATTCATAGTCAGTAGTGCGCATGTGTAAAATACCTGTTCATTCCGTTTGCACATTTCTCCTTCACTCCACTCCTTTCAACTTCTTTTCTTCCCGACGCTCTTTCTTTCTTTATTTCTTTCTTTCTTTCTTTCTTTCTTTCTTTCCTTCTTTCTCTCTCACTTTGTCTCATTTATCTCTCTTCTTCTCTTTCTCTTTCTGTCTCTCTCTGTCTCTCTCTCTTCCTCCCCCTCTCTTTCTTTCTGTCTCCGTATCTTACATCTTTTGCACCCTATCGCATATTAACATCTAGTTGTCATCGTGATTGAATAAGTGTCAGAATCTGAGATTGCATACGTAAAGTGAGTGAGAAGATGGTGTATATTTGTTCATCATAGAAAGTATGAGTATAGAGGAACGCGTGTGAGTGAGTGAGTTAGTGAGTGAGTGGAGTGAGTGAGTGAGTAAATGAAAGTGTGTACATACGTGAATGATATTAAATGAAGGAAGCAAAATGTACAAATGGTGGTGAACAAACGGATAATCAATACAAAAACGTTATGTCTTTATTTTAATCAATCGTCATTCATTTGTTAAGATGTGGCCCAGTTACGGAAACTCGAGAAAAAGAAAGGAGATTAACAACAACAGCAGCAACCGAGAGAAAGAAAGAAAGAACATAGAAATGGAAACGAAAGGATTTAGCTTAAGTCAGTTAAAAAAAATTAGCATAACAATTGGAATTGCTACTACAGCTCAGAATTTTAGCATTTTCAAACGATTCTGACATTCGCCTGTGGAAAGAATAAAATATTTTCTTTATTGCATATCCTATTTATCATTGGAGCACTTATTTTTTATGATTATTGTTTTTTAGATTCGTTCATACAAATAAACATGTATGCGTACATATATACGATGGTATGGCCTGTTGTGTTTTAGTTTGCTAAGCATATGTCAACATTAAAGAGCTGAACCAAGTATAAGCTCGCGGTGAAATGTGTTGAGTAGATAAAACCACCAAATCTTAAAAGTGTTTGAAGAGGACGCCATTTTGTCGGTAGGACATTTTTAGAATTAACGTGTGACCTACTCAAAGGACAGAATATGTTTTGAGAATGTCGAAGTATTGCTCTAATGGATTTTGTAGAAAATTCCTTTAGATTCGCTTCACATGGAAACTCTAATTAATTTATTGGTTTATAGATTAATGCGCTGATGCGAAGAACTATGCAGCTTCTTGGAAGAATCAAGCTTTTTTCATTGGTATTGTATATTTAATTATTTCTTTCTTTTGTACACACATTCTTTGAAGGATGTAATACAAAGAATTCAATTTGGGTTTGAAGGAACAGTTACGGATCAAATATCGCATCTTTCTGTAACGCATCATTTTATACACAACACTACACAATGTGGAAAAAAAAAATCCAACTATGGTTTGAAGTTAAAATGAAGTAACATTTATGACTGCCAAAACTACCACTCTGATAGTGGCAGTTGCTCCCTGTACAAGTGTTGTGTGTAGGAATCGTGAGTGTAAGTTGATTTTAAAATCAATATTTTGCATTTACAATAGATTTCTTGAATAAAGATTCAGCATAATTGGTTCATAATTCTTTTCAATCAGCAGAGAAATAGTTTAATTGTTCCAGTGTGCGTAAGTACTGCATAGATTACATATATTACATCATACCTCGATACCATGTGGAATAAGAACCCCGTCGACAGACTGCTGATATTAAATAAAGGATTATATATCTATCGAATGCAAATTAGTCGCTCCAGGTCCCTGAAATTACTGGATTTCTAGTGTGTCTGAACAGACTGTATACATGCTTCTCTGTCATTGGTCAAGTTCTTTAGACACCTCTGATAAGGTTTGAAAATCGATTAAGCCTGTTCACCACTTTATTCAATAGTTAAATTTGCTCTATTTATATATCTACTTCATATGTATGTACACACAGATAGATGCAGTTATTCGTTCTGCTATAGGCAGAAATCGACCCCAGGACTTATTCATTGTAAGCCTAGTACTTATTCTATCGTTCTCTTTTGCCGAACCGCTAGGTTACGGGGACATAAACCCACCAGCATCGGTTGTCAAGCGATGTTGGGGACAAACACAGACACACAAACATATGCACACATACACATCTACATACATATATATATATACATATATACGACGGGCTTCTTTCAGTTTCCGTCTACCAAATCCACTCACAAGGCTTTGGTCGGCGCGAGGCTATAGTAGAAGACACTTGCCTAAGGTACCACGCAGTGGGACTGAATTGAAACCATGTCGTTGGTAAGCAAGCGACTTACCACACAGGCACTCCTATATGTTTGTTTGTGTGCGCGCGCGCGGTTAATACCCAGAAATCAATGTGTAGGAAGTCAGTGAGCTTCAAGCAATCAGTAGAAGTTCTGAAAAATAACTCTCACGGACAATAGTGGTTTATTGGCGCAGAAGGTTGTTAATTTTTCCCGTATCGAGTTACGATAAGCTGGAAAGATTTATCTTATAGTTCCCGTTAAGCAACCAGAGTTGTTGTATATACGAATAAACATTTAAAATTCAAGGAAGGGATCTCCTAATGACAATGGAAACTTCATTATAGTCACGGTAACCTCACGTTCTACCCCCACATTTGAATAATTTACTACCTCCGAGGTTCCGCTGGATATTTTCTACTCCATTCCCTCAATTAATCAAAATAAGCACCAATGATATCCAAAGTTTATGCAGTACGATCGTTTCATGTAACTCCATTTAATATGAACATTACACGGATAATACCATACTTAATTCTGGTGCCTAAACTTAAGTACCATATATATATATGCATGTATGTATGTATGTATATATATATATATATATATATATGTATGTATATTGTATATATATATATATATGTACATATATATATATATATATACATATGTATATAATCATATATATACATATATATACATGCATACATATGCATATATATGCATACATATGGTGGTTGTTTACTCCTTACACAGTGTTTGACCACCTCCTGCACCTACACCTTAGCCCTTTCATGGCGTCTGATGTAGCTTTTTAAACCAGACAATGTTTTGAAAAAACACCCACACAGATTGCACCTCTGATTTGTACTAGCAATACCTGCAAGTAAGTTCTGCTCATCGTGGATCCTAACATATCTTTTAAGACCCCCATTGGATTTGGAAGCCCTCTGGCACACACCACATATATGTATATAGATATACATATATATATACATACATAATTATATATATATATATATATATATATATATATATACATAAAGAGAGAGAGAGAGCGAGAGAGAATGATAGATAGATAGATAGATAGATAGATAGATTCCACAAGGTCCAATTAGTCATGACTTTATTGTCCTCGTAAGCAAATAGTCGCTATCCTTATTCAGATACGAACAAAAGCATTAATGAAGAAGCGAACCCAAAATATTAGAATCTGCTTGTTTCCACTAGACCGTCCTTATTGATTATATGAACTGATTTTCCAAAATTGGACGCTAAATCTTCTTAATTTGTTTCAAAATTATACAAGACATGCAATAGATTCTAATTTATATTTTGCTAATGAGATTCTAGTAAAATATTTTATGCAGTGTAACTATTTTCCTTCTTCATTGTGCTTAGTAAAAAGTATAACTCATCCAAAACTATGTACTTTCAATTATAACTTTTTTAATAATGATGCTGAAATGATATGGAATAGGATTGCTGCGAAATGAACTCTGAGTGACACAGAAACTCCCTTTGTATCCTATTTAGACTAATATTTTGAGGGGGAAAACAGAAATACATCACAATTATTTTATGATCTCTGTACGTAACCTTAAAAATCTCCCTAATACCGTTAATACTCGTGAAAGAAGCATCGTATAAAGTAATTGAAAATAATTGGTTCTAAAAATGCATCAAATTATTTCTTACGTGCATTTGAAATGATTAAATGACAATACGAAATATTTAATGATGTCTAACTCATGAAAACATACAAGAGCATATCAGAGCAACAACCAATAAATACATTTATGCTCTTAATTTTCGTATTGAGTTCTATTTCTCTTTATTCGTATATATTATTGTGATGGTCTGTACTTATCTTGGTGCAGCATGATGCCTGGTTCAATGAATCTGTGAGCGAACCTATTGGGAGTGTAACACTTCGAGAAGGGGCAGCCATGGCAATAACGTGGAGGTTCTTCAAGAAACTCTTCGAGAACCTCAGCGATGGAACAAATAGATGTGGGTAACAGTAATGACTGATCTCAATAACGTTTGGACTGGTGGAGGAGATTAATGCTAGACGGAGTATCTAAGAAGAATTCCCCATTTTTAGTGACAGTTCGTTGTAATTCGTCACCTGATACTGCCAATCTCATTATGCATTTTGGAGCAGAGGATGGTCTACAAACCATACTCTGTGTGTGTGTGTGTGTGTGTGTGTGTGTGTGTGTGTGTGTGTGTGTGTGTGTGTGTG
>NC_069000.1:31914944-31917502 GCF_001194135.2 Octopus bimaculoides | reverse complement strand
ACGTGTGTACGTGTGTGTGTGTACGTGTGTGTGTGTGTACGTGTGTGTGTGTGTGTGTGTGTGTGCGTGCGTGTGTGCCTGCATATGTGAGTGAGTGCCTGTGAGCTCTCCTTGGCAAGAGAAGATCGAATGTAAACAAACCCACGCCTGATATTCATGTACCTGGGAAACAGCCACCACAAATACACTAACACATATTTGGAAGAATGGAAGATTGTGCGGGAGTATATACGCGTGTGTGCTTGTATGTGAGTGTCTGTGTGAGCCTATGTATGCTGTGTGTGTTCGTCTTAATGTTTAAATATTCTATCTTAAATTTTGGGACTTGCCATGTCGAAACAAAATCAATAGAAGTAATGTTAGCCCGTTGTTCTGCGTAATTTGAAAGAACTAAATAAACAATGCATTATGCCATTATGCTACATACACAATGAAGCGGTCCAAGTGTAAATGAACAAACAGCATTAACGAAAGAGCACATCAATCCGTGAAGGATTTCTGTATTCTTCAAACAATATTGAACAAAGCGAATCCCATGGTAATTCACCTGTGAAAGGTAATTATCTCAGTGAGTTCACGTATGTATGTATGTATGTATGTATGTATGTAAGTATGTATGTATGTATGTATGTATGTATGTAAGTATGTATGTATGTAATTATGTACGTACGTATGTATGTATGTATGTATGTATGTATGTATGTTTTCTTTTGCTCTCTTTAATTTCGACTTAAATTTAACTGGTTACCGCTTTGGTAGCAAAGTTGTGAAGAAAATCATCTCGTCTTGTTAACATTCTTAAATCTCAAGAAGGCCTTACGGACTTTTACTGTCTCAGATATCATGAGCGTTAGTAGTGTATGAATTAAAGAGTTGCATCCCCTCCTCAAGATCCCAAGTGCAGCAATATTTTTCCAGGTGGTTTGCTGCGTATCCTATTGCTCCAATCTAAAAAGGCTCGAAGATAAAAGAGTATCTTGGGTACTGGACTTGCAAGCTCCTTATAAATGTTCTGTTTCTCCAGTAATATTTCTGAACACATTTCGTTTGCAGAAAGCAGTTGTTTTCCACACGAAACTATTTGTTTTTTTCTTGTGGTTCTGTACAATATTAGCTGACCGGGTGCAAGATAAATTTTATATTCCTCCAATATTCTTTTTTGAGCCATCGATCTCGATATAGAAAACGTCGTCTGCTAGTTTATGTGTTTGCGAAGGGGTGTCTGTGTATGTATATATGTGTATGTATGTATGTGGATCTGCATAGAATGCATGCTTCATTGATTATTGATAATATATACTACTGTTGGTAAATAAATGTGTTTAGATGCACGAGTTTCTGTCTGTTCGTGTCTGTACACACACACACACACACACACACACACACACACACACACACACACACACACACACACACATACACAAACACACACACACACTTACATGCATGCATATAAAATTAACAACGGATATTCGAAAATAATAGTAAACAGTCATATAAAATAATACAGATTCAAAGAAAATGACAAATTCATCAGAGCGTAGACCCAATAGAATGCATAAATCACGTATAACATTTATCATGTGAATCAGACACATAAATCCTAACTCACAGACGAATATATAATCAAAATGTCATAAAACGGATTACAAAATGCATTACACCCGGCCATAAACTTAAACTAATAATATACTACAAAAACACCAAAGCCAGAAATCTCATCACAAACATGTAAATGCGAGAACAAACTACTGATGACCAATATGCTCTATAAATTTACTGCAAAGTTTTAATTATGAGGCTTCTGTGTTTATTGGGCATGTTTGTACAACCTTCTCCCGTTAGCCCTCTGTGCTTTTACCAGGAACAATCGCCAAACTCTATGCCACACACCACAAAACAAGGGTTGATGTAAACATATCAGAGGATAATACTCTATAAAATACTCCTCAAAATAGAAGATCGTTTATGTAAGCCATTCTCTTGTCGTAACACGATACCAAATAAATAGGCGCATAACACATATCAAAATGATGAGTACAGCACATTAAAATTTTGACCTCAATAAAACAAATCTATATGGGGCTGCTGACGGAGAAGGCCGAGCGAGTAAAATAGAAAGGTTCGGCGAAAAAGTGTGCATGAATTGAAACTGATATATAATCGAGTACTTAATGAAACATGTATATGCATGTACGCGCGCGCGCACACACACACACACGCACGCAAACACAGATACATTCCTATGTATGTGTATATGTGTGCTTATTCAAATACAAAATACAAAGTAAATGGCTGATCGTTAGCAAGGAGGGACACACATATAAGAAAGAAGACAGCAAAGGACCACTGATGAGGTCACAGCAGTGTGATGAACGCACTCTAGCCGAAATACAATTAATGTAATATAAAGCTGAAGCAAATTAACACCAGATATATAGTGCCTGTGTTTTTATTGGCTAAACTGGCAACATGACCATCCCCAGATACAACGATATCTGTTTCAACACACGATTTCACATCAATAATCTTGCAAAACAAATATATATATATATATA
>NC_069000.1:31911042-31914509 GCF_001194135.2 Octopus bimaculoides | reverse complement strand
TATATGTATGTATATATACACATATATATATATTCTTTTATTCTTTAAATGTTTTACTTGTTTCATTCAATTGCCTACATCCATGCTAGAGCACCGCCTCTAGTGGATCACATTGATCCCAGGGCTTATTCTTTGTAAGTCTAGTACTTATTCTACCGGTTTCATTTGCCGAACCGCTAATTTACGGGGACGTAAACATACCAGCAACGGTGGGGGGGGGGGACAAACACAGACATACAAATATACATATATTTATATATACACCGGGCTTCTTTCAGTTTCCACACATAAGTCTCTCGTCGGCTCGAGGCTATAATAGGAGACAGTTTCACAAGATTCCACGCAGTGGGACTGAACGTGGAACCATGTGATTGGGAAGCGAGCTACTTACTGCACAATCACGCTGCGCCTATATATATATATATATACATACACTTATATATATATATACATATATATATATATATATATATATATATATATATATATATATATATATATATATGTATATGCGTGTGTGTATGTATATAGAAATGTAATATAGATAAATACACAATTACGTAATTAAACAGACAAACACAGATTGAGAGATCCTCACTGAGAGATACATGTGTTACATTTTCCATGTCCACGAACAAAATTTTTCTCTGAGATTCAGGTTAGGGATTCTATAAACCAATAGGATTTAGAACCAAGCAAAACCCACTTAAATATGAACAGCCGTTGGTATTGTATCCCGTAAGGTAACAGTTTATATTTAGGTTGATTGAACCAACAATAGCTGAGTTGGCTGCAACATGCTTTAAACCTATATAAGGCATTATAGAAAATAATCTCTTCTCAATGTATCGCATATAAGCTAGCATAAAATTCATTCACCGAGCATTTCTACCCACTAAGTAGTGTTAAATGAGGTCTTCTCCTGACACATACCTGCACATTTTGTTCCTCTATGTCGACATATTAGGTTACGTTAATTACGTTAGTTACATTAATTAACAACTGAAAAACCTATTTTATACAGACCAGCGTGGAAGCAGCTGAAAGTATATTCGACTGTTAGAAATAGTACCCAAATCTAATTCAAATCACACGTACCATCTTAGAAATGGAAGAGCACATTGGAAATATAGCTTTAGGTAAGCTAAAAGTTATAATATTCGTGGCTAGAATGCTTTTAATCATAAGCTCGTTAGATCAAGGCTGCTTTTCAGTTTCGTGGGTGAGAGAGTTAAAATAGTATTACATGGCTTAAGTCCGGATTTTCTCTGTTGCAAATCTACGCCAAAACTAATAGCGTCTTCACGTAAATACTGTACAATAATGTCAGCTTTTTATAGATCAATGTTGTAAAGAACGTGATCAATTTTCTTATTTAAATCACGTACTGGTTTTAATTTTCTTGATTTCTTCAACATTGGTCATCTCAGAATTCATCAAACTGAGTAAATATTTGTGAATTCGCTGACACCGAAGTTAAGCTAAATAGGTTTTCTTTTAATAATCCATCATAGAACGTTTACGTTTCACGCAATTTCTATTTATCTTTCTTTTATTCATCATTTTATTTATTTATCTGTTTGGACCCATCTTTCTCTCCTAAGTCTTTTTCTATTTTCTTTCTTATCAGTAACATTTTACTTTTTAGTATTATTTCTTAAGCTATGCGTGCTAAAAACAATGAAACTGATTAATGACAGAACGGACACCATGTCTAGAAAATTGGGCAGCGTAAGTCAATCAGGTGAACAAGTGATCGTGTGAGCAAATCAGTAAATATGTATGTATGTATGTATGTATGTATGTATGTATGTATGCATGTATGTATGTTTGTATGTATGTGCGTAGTAGAGGTTGGGATGGATGAGAAGCACTCTTCAATAAGTAATTAGCTCCTAGCACCAGAGAAATGTAATGCAACTAAAAACTACACTAATTTTTTTTTTATCTCTATATATTTTTATTTCATTCAGTCTTTGCTAATCTTAGCCATTGGTATTTCGTTCACTAACACGGTAGTGAATAATTGAAGATTTGCTATCTAGATTAATCTTCTCCTTTTCCGAGACATATGGCTTGTGGTTGATTAAATTGGATTTCGTAAAATTTAGTTCAAAAGAGGTCTTGAATTAATTCCATTCGTGAATGTCGATTTAATTTTTTTTTCTATTTCTCACGTTCGACTATAAATAGCTTTATTTTTATTTTATATTTGTTAAAATTTATTCATCGCCATCTTCTAAAGGCTTTCACTGTTTCTACAGTTTAGCTGCTTTACGACTCAACAGGTATTGTTACATCAACTCTATTAGTCCATTAACAGTTTTTATTACAATAAATATTTTATTGCAAAACTATAACTTCTCAAATGCATTACTACACAACAGTATTACTGCTCTGATATTTTAAATAATCTAAATGTTTTAATAATCTAATTGTTTTACTCATTCATCTCTTGGACTATATCCCTACTACACTGTCTGCCTATAATTACAGTATTACTATTCTACTTGTCATACTCTCTTAACTGTATTACATCTCTGAATTACTACCATACCTCTCTTCCTACATTACTACTTTAATATTTTTCATTATGCTCTTTAATATTTTATATTACCATACAAATTTCTGTACGACTATAACTCTTCTACTATCGTTACTGTATTGATATTCTACTTGTGTCATTAAACCATTTTATTATTTATACCACTGATATTAATTAACTAATAAATTCTCCTAGGAAGCTTCATCATATTGCATTTGAACGCTTGTACCATTATTCAGTATGATTTATTTAACTACCTACCTACCTACCTACCTACATACATACATACATACATACCTACCTACGTGTCTAGCTAACTAGCTAGCTATCTCTCCCTTAGCTAACTCAAGCTAGCTAACTAACTACCTACCTATCTTTATACATTTATATGTTTATACACATACGTGTTGACATGCCGTCAGTAGTGACGTCAATTATGTATGTGTTAATCAAATGTATTCAAAATAATGAAAATTTATGTTATATGTTATATTGCTAATATATATAGAGAGAACATTTGACGTTTATTTCAAAAGAAGCATGGTTACTGTCTTACTAACTGTTATTAGAGGTTCATATATTTATTTATCATTATACTACAAACGTTCATAAATACTTATACCGAAACTTACTCATAGAGTCTCTCGCTTTCTCTCTCTATCTCTCTCTATCTCTCCCTTAAGAGAGGCTATCGGCCACCGGCCATTAATGTCTTTATGGAAGGCTAAGCACTTTATGGAAACCCAGGGTAAACATTTAGACAGACCCTAACTACCTTTATCTAAGTACCCTGTTGCTCCATAACTTCGAGTGTGCTTCTCTTTCAGATTTATGATTTAATCATGATACATACATACACACATATAAATAAATAAATAACTAAATATATATATATATATATATATATATATATATATATATA
>NC_069000.1:31909830-31910637 GCF_001194135.2 Octopus bimaculoides | reverse complement strand
TATATATATATATATATATATATGTATATATATAGTTTTAGAGAAAAGAAACAAAATTCCTGAACTCATCCATGAAAATCCACAGTCACATATAGAAAAATTAATAATAAATGCACGATAAATATGTATAATATTATACAAAGTAAAAATCAAATAGAAAATAAAATATATTCAAATCGATTACATCGATCGAAAATCAATTGTATTCAAAATTTTTGATATTTTAATTTTTGATATTTCGAAGCTAGGGTGACCAACCGCTACGCTAGTTTCATGTCCCAAACAAAATCCAGCAGTACATCATTATTCCAGTTTATCAATAAACTAAAGATTGATTCAACTCTTCACACTCTCAAGTCGTCCATAGCCACCCACATCAAACCATACAGCAGCTATAAGTGTGATCTCTACATATCTGAGGTCTTAGCTATTTTGCAATCCACGGATTGTCTTAATGGACGCAACAGTATAATTTTTACCTTCAAACATCGATTACTAAATCTATTTTCTAAATACAAATAACAACCCCACCCCACCTTTTTCTCCTAACCTTCATAAATTTTCCCTCTTTTTTAACCCAATTATCACTACATATTAAAGCAACAACATATGTTCCCGTTAATTCCTTTTTGTCATTTACGTAATTCTTTCTGTAGCTTTCCTTACCATTTATAACATATTTTCTCTTATTCTTCCTTGTAATTCCGTATTGTCATTTAAGCACCACTATTGTCCTTATTGTGTCTCAATACACCACTATTCTCTCTCTCTCTCTCTCTCTCTCTCTCTCTCTCTCTCTCTCTCTCT
>NC_069000.1:31905256-31909375 GCF_001194135.2 Octopus bimaculoides | reverse complement strand
TATATATATATATATATATATATATATAGATAGATAGATAGATAGATAGATAGATAGATAGATAGATAGATAAATAGACAGACAGACAGACAGACAGATAGACACATACATAGATACATACATATGTGTGTGAGTGTGTGCGTGTGCTTATGCTATATACATATACCATCGTGTATGTACGTATTAAAATTTTCAAGTTACCAACATTAACTAGGTACTCATTCATGAATAGACAGAGGTATGTATGTCTATGTGTGTATCCATGTTTCTGCAAACGTATCTATATGAGAGAACACCTGCTTTGGCTATATATAAGCGCTATGATCTATATATTTGTACATGTATCTGTGTGTCTTATCGTACATACTACAATGCACATGCACTGCTGTACACGGAATGTTTAACATATTCTAATATATTTTCTTAACACATCCATTAATTTCTAGCCATTGTGAAAATCCAGTTAACCATGTTTTCCAGATATCGTGATGCATAAATTCTCCAGATTGGTTCTAATAGTGTTTGTTACAGAACTCTAATGTCAGATAATCATACACACACATAAACGTCTATACAGACATATAAAGTTATAGCCATGATGTATTATCAAACCTCTCCATAGATTCAGTCTCACATCTACTACATATGTTCGTAAATGAAATACGGCCATGCTGGGGCACTGCCTGAAAGGGTTTAATCGAGCAAATCGATTCCAGTAGTTATTTTAAGTTTGAAACATTATTTTAATCCTTTTCTTTACCGGTACACATATTTTGCGGAGGCCTAAAATGATTCGTACCGTTCGCCAAGCGGTGTTGGGGTTACAAACACAAGCTCAAAAACACAAACGCACATGCAAAGACGCACCCAATACCAACACACACACAGTAGCATGCACGTGTGCGATGGACTTCCGCAGTTTCCGACTACCAAATTCACACACAAGTCATGGGGGACCCAGAGGTAATAGTCATGACACTCACCAATGATGTCGCACAGAATGACCGATCCTGAAACTAGGTCGCTGCAGTTTCATCTTCTGAATCACACAAGCATGACAATGATTTGTATTATCTTGATATTTACATTCTGTTAGCACGTAATACGAAACTAATACTTTACATATTTCTGTTTAAGAACTACGTACGCTTTTCTGTATGTATATGTATATCTATATGCTCCATATACATAAGCTAAGATACACTGACAACGAGACATTTACTCTCACATAAGCAAACTTATACACATACACACACGCATACACACACATATATGTATATAGGTCCGTATGTATACACATACACTAGACACAATCATATATATATATGTGTATGTATGTATCTATGCATGTGTGTATGTATGTATGTATGTATGCAGGTATGTATGTATGTATGTATGTATGTGTACATAGACTTACATATATACATGTGTGAGAGAGAAAGAGAGAGTGATGAGCAAGTAGTAGGGAATACGACTAGAGAGACACTGACAGATACGCGCCGAGAAAGACAGAAGGACAGACGCATAGAGAGCGATGAACGAAATACAGTTTAGAAATCTGACAATAGAATAAAAGGCCATAAATAGGTATACTGTGTAATCTTGTATCTTCTTATAGCTTTAACACAATGTACATTCAATTAGCTTTCGAATGCTTTCTAATATAGCTGATGTACTAAGCATTGTTTCAGACTATTCAAAGTACTTCATCAGAAATCGTTATATTAATATTACAAATCATTAATATAATACTCAAGGCTATTGCTTTCTATTACGTTCGTCTGCTTCATTACATTCGATTCTGTATAATCTCACGTTTTAGCATTGGTTTGCGTATAATATCTTGTCTCAAATAATAATAATGATAATAATAATAATAATAATAATAATAATAATAATAATAATAATAATAATAATAATAATAATAATAATATGTCAAAAAAAGGCACAATCCTTATTTCTAATTTGATATTGTTCGCTACAACCGCATTGAACATACGTGACTTTCTGTAAATGTCTAAAATGATAGCCATTGTTGTTGATAATGTTAGTGCTCTTTCGATGATTATCCTTATTATTAAGGCGGTGAATAGGCAGAATCTTTACACGCCGGGCAAAATGCTTATCAGCATTCCATCCGTCACTATGTAATCGACTTTCCACTCCCCCAAAATTGCAGGCCTTGTTCCTTCAATAGACAGGATTATTACTAAGGCGTTGAGCTGGTTACATCTTTTGCACACCGAGCAAAATGCTGAGCGGCATTTCGTCCGTCTATACGTACTGATTTCAAATTATGCCGGAGTCGATTTTGCCTATCAACATTTATGGATCGATGAAATAAGTACCAGTTTAAAAGTGGGTTTGCTATAATAGATTTACCTCATCCTCCGGAAATGCTGGCCTTATGCCAAAATGTGAAATCATTACTAAGGCTGGTATTAACGTTAGCACATCGGACAATATGTTTAGCGGCATTTCGTCCGACTTTGTGTTTTACGTCTAGCTTCAAATGGTTGACTTTGCCTTTCATCCGTTATGAATCGATAAACTGAGTACCAGTCAAGCTCTGGGGCCGATTTAATCGATTTAACCCATCAGCCGAAATTGCTGGCTCTCTGCCAAATTTGAAATCATTATTGAGAAGGTAGTAAGCTGGCGTAATGGTTAGCATGCCGGGCGAAATTCTTGTGGGTATTTTGTCTGTCGATACGTTCTGCGTTCAAATTCCGCCGAGGTCGACTTTGCCTTCCATCCTTTCTGGGTCGATAAATTAATTACCAGTCAAGTACTGGGATTGATGTGATCGATTGTTCCCCACCCCACAAAAATCCAGGCCTTGTGTCTATAGTAGAAAGGATTACTATTATTATTAATAATGGCTCATAACGTATTAGCAGGGTGTTACACGAAGTGCCTCGCCCAATTTGGCTGATCTTTTTTATATCCCAATTCAGGTCCTTCCTGGTTCTATTTAAACCTTCTAACATTCCTGTTATTACTAAGTCAATATTCTTTTCTTTTCTACTCTAGGCACAACGCCCGAAATTTTTGGAGAGGGGTCAGTCGATTAAATCGACTGCAGTATGCAACTGGTATTTAATTTATCGACCCCAAAAGGATGAAAGACAAAGTCGACCTCGGGGAATTAGTAAGTCAATATTAAGTTAATTTGATGAGGAAATGTGTAATAATACTCTAAGGCGGATAGTTGGCAGAAACGTTAGCGCGCCGGATGAAATGCTTAGCGGTATTTCGTCTGTCTTTACGTTCTAAGTTCAAATTCTGCCGAGGTCGACTTTGCCTTTCATCCTTTCGGGATCGATGAATAAAGTACCAGTTACGGACTGGGGTCGATGTAATCGACTTAATCCCTTTGTCTGTCCTTGTTTGTCCCCTCTATGTTTAGCCCCTTGTGGGCAATAAAGAAATATGAAATGTGCAATAATAGATATTATATAACCTGTAATAAATAATGATTTTTACTTCTTTAATGCATTTCAGATGCAAGAAAAGATTATAAACAAAAATAGATTAATTCATCTTTGATTAGTATAGTTTATTTTGAGGTCATTTGAGAGTGAGAGAGACGGCAAAATGATGGATGTGTCTGAAAAGTAGAAAAGCAAGATGATACTTGACAAAGATTTTATCGGTAATGTGTACTTAATTACTGATGCTAATTAGAATGAATCCTTCTAATAGAGCTTTGATATATTCAATGACAAATAAAAATGATACAATCTTTAAAGGACCTACTTCTTTTGTTCGCCGATTGTCTGTCATTGGCTGACGTATGTATTAGCTGCTTTGTTTGATTGTGACATTGAATTTAATGATTTTATTCTAAATCTCTTATCTTATAATAAGTTTGCTTGTATGCATAATACGTCTGTTGTGTATTTGAGATGCCTCATTTGTACCATAATACGTACGGTGTTTCCATGTTTCTGTGTCATGAATCTTTCGTCAAACCAGAATCAGCCTGCGAGACAATCATCATTCTCTTCTTCCTTTCTTCATTTCTGCAACACGCATGATCATATCTGACCCAAAGCTCACTAATCCTTACTAATAAGTATAGATACACAGAAATATATATATATATATATATATATA
>NC_069000.1:31904447-31905246 GCF_001194135.2 Octopus bimaculoides | reverse complement strand
ATTTACCAAAAGTAACAGAGTGTCTGAAGGTCCGAGTATCGGCTCTTACATCACGTGATCATGCGACCGTCAAGATAATCATTGTAACCACCATCGCTGGTGGTTACAATGCACTTTGCATCGTTTTAGCCTTCGAATGCGCAACACCGCGATCTGGGTGAACATGTCAATTTTCCCGTCTGATCAAAAGGGAGACTGGTGCAACGGGAAATGAAAGTGTTTTGCTTAAGAACACAACGTGCCGTTCGGTTTGGGAATAGAACTCCTGATCTAACGATCGTGAGTGCAACAGCCTAACCACTACATCACGCACGTACTGGCGTGAATTTACTCAAGTAATATCTGCACTCGATCGACTGGTCAGCGACTAAAGCATCCCCCTTTTCCTGCTACCAGCGATTGTTCTGAGAGGAGGTAATTTTTGTATCCATTAAGATATAAAAAAAAGAAGTCCGGATAACTCCTTCAGAGTCAAAACAATACCCAGAGTCATGAGAGCGGAGGCACACCTCTAGAATTATAATGCTCAGTGATACATTTGAGTTTAGGTTCAACCGAAGTACAGTAGCGAGAGGAACTCTAATGGGCAACTGGAGTTACTATGCTACTGAAATAATTTGAATTTAGGCATACGTAGATGAGTACACATTTATATATATATATGATATATATATATATATGTATGTATATGTGTTTATATATATGTATTTATCTCTTTATATATATGAATACATACCTACACACACACACACACAAACACACACACACACACACACACACACACACACACACACACACA
>NC_069000.1:31897062-31902224 GCF_001194135.2 Octopus bimaculoides | reverse complement strand
GTCGTCGTCGTCGTCGTCGTAGTAGTAGTAGTAGTAGTAGTAGTAGTAGTAGTAGTAGTGGTGGTGGTGGTGGTGGTGGCAGCAGTTGTACTAGTTCTGGCAATGCATTTACTGCATCTAATGGCACACCTAGGTCTCTGTGACCTTTTCCTTTTCTCCACCTCATGCAATCGTCACCATCTTATTGCTACTGCAGCAGGTACCAACACAACACCAACTACTACTAATATTTCCACCACCACCACCGCCACCACTACTACAGTTTAAAAACACCGTAAATTGATACCGCTTTTCAATCAAAGACCCTGTATTCGAAGGCACTCTCCCTGTTCAGCACAAAAGATTCGACTTTCGAAAGCAATTAGTGTAAAACATTCTCTAACCGACGTCACCTATTGATCAGTCAAAGATTTAGCCAAGGTCGTTGTCGTCTTTGTTGTTGTTGTTGTTGTTGTTGCTTTTATGCCGTTGCTAATGATTTTCTTTGTCTCCCTATATCATTGTTATTGTTGTTTCTGTCTATTGTTACTATACTTTTCGCTCGTTTTTTTAATTTTCTTTAGCACTCAATATTGTCATTGTTCTTGATTTTTCTGCTGTTGCCACGTCGTTGCTGTTGCTATCAACTTGACTAGTGTTGCCGTTGCTGTTGTTACGACCACGTAACCTTCACTTGTCCACGGTGGTTCTTAGCAGTCACAGAAAAGGAGCCTTCTGCAGATCAGCACTATAGCTATGATAGTGAAATTGAACTGAGAACATAAAGTTATGCATTTCGATAGGAGACAGTCTACAGGTTTTGTTATCGGCTGCTTTTTTATTATAATTGCGATCGTTTCTAATATTCCTAACCAGCTCAGAGGTTTGTGGAACGAGAGACGTTGTAGTTGAATAAATCAGTACATCGTGTTCATTGGTAAATAATTTGATCGATTCTGGGTGAATTCATCAGCGGCGGTATTTAAAATATTAGTAAATCCTAGGAAGGATTTAGTCCAAAGTTCGTTCCACCGATTCTGCAATCAAAAGCATGACAAACTATAACGAAATACTGTATTAGGTTTAAGAAAGATTACTAACCGGTATAAAAGGGAGGATCCTCGTAAATTGGTCTGTTAATCGAAATTAACATTGAAATTTCTCAGTAAATCGCAAAACGTATCTTATCGACATCAACTTGTAATTATTCACAAAAATAATAAACGTTTTGTATTATAATGGGAAAATTATGAAGACGCCATTAATATACACTTTATTGGTTGATAAGGTCTATTATGAGAAATCTAACACACCATATAACAAATATCTGCATCGCTTGGGTTGAACTCATGGAAGTATAATATGCTGTGTGGAGTGAAAGGGACACACAAGCACATATATTATTTTATATTCACAAACATATACATACGTTGCATACGATAGATAGATAGATAGATAGACAGACAGACAGACAGCCAGACAGACAGACAGACAGACAGACAGACAGACAGGGTTTTGTGATAACTGTTCATAAAGCCGTTCTTTGAAATCTGCCACTACATATCATTGTTTTAGAAGAGATCACTTTATATAGATTGCTTCAGTTCATGTGAATGGTAGTTGTGTGGGGATCTGTGGCGGCGGCGGCGGTGGTGGTTTGGTGGTGGTAAAGTATGATGAAATATATGTAAGACTGTGCAAAATATACATCCTTCTGGTTAACGCAATTAACTTCAGTCTTCAAAATTCTTTACTCTCAGATAATTCTAAAACGCTACAGAAAACATCTATAAAACAATACAAGCAATGCTACAAAAGTATCCCAAGACAAATTTTCTTTTCACTCACTCATACAGAAGATTATTAGAACACTTCAAAATACAGTTACAACACCAACCTAACAAAATTATTCCATCACAGTACATATATGCAAACAATGAAGTATACCAGCTGTTACAATAACGTTATTAGGCGTACGTAAACTCTGAGCTGTAATACACAGTGACTATAAGGACTGAGAAATAACAAATGAGTTTTCTTTAATCACTTCTGCATTTGGTGACGACTTAGTTTAATTGAAAATATCTGCAGAATTGAAAATATCTGCAGAACAGAAGAGATATAAAATTCTTATACAACTACATTAGATCTCATATAATAAATCTCCGCAAGTCTGAGTGTCCAGTGTAATCTACAAGAAGTCAATTGCTTCACCTCCGAATCAGACGTTGTCGACGAGCAAAATAGCACCTTCCAGTCGTCTGTTCGAAAAGGAGTTGGGAGAAAGAAAAAAAATTACCACGATACCACTCACTACGTTCTGGCTTGTGTAATACTTACACAACTTAATGTATTCTTACACGTTGTTGTGTGAGTTGTATAAAGTGCTTCCGTACCGGTTGCTGGTCGTGTAGCGTGTTGTGTTGTTATAATGTTGGGTATCGATTATATATACAATATGTGTTGCTTTATTTTATTAGGTTGTTACACTGAGAATATATGGTGTTTCAGGAATGTTATCTTATTGAGTAATGACTATATTCGACTGGTATGCGTTGCCATGTGCCAGGCAGTGTATATTTTTTTGGACTCTGCTATAAAAGTGCAGTGCTTGGCAGTCTTGTGTTTTGGAATGTATTTAGACTTGTCAAACCTGGTATAGTTTTTTTCTTTTGCATTAATATTTTTCTTTATAATACCTGGCACTCCAGTTATTATAGGTACTTTTTTTCACTTGCATATCCAACATCTTCTATAATTCAGGTGAAAGATTCTTGTAATTTGATAATTGTCAACTACCTTTCCGGCGATATTCTGTTCAGGAGAACTCGCGATGTCAGAGAGCACAAATACTTGCTCTCGTCCTTCATAATTATAGCTGGATGGTTCATCTTGGTTTACTTGTTAGTCAGGATGGTAATGTTCTTGTTGAATGCTGTCGCATTATTTTCACGTTTAGTAGAAGCGCACAAAATTTCTCAGGTTCACACCGAAGTGTCAATATATTGAGCTGTGAAAAATTGTTTTACGTAGAAGCATAGATATACTGCTTTTTAATTCAGATTACTTAAAGTCGATTACATTGTAGTTATACTAGTACTAAATTATGTTTTTGTTCCCTTACTAGACTAACACTTTCAAACTTTTCTATTATTCTACATTTCCTTGTCATATTTCTGTGTAGTTCTAGTCCAATTTTATGGCAGCCATATCTGCATCTCTTGATATGTCCTCGGTTTTAGTCATTTTTTTCTCTTCATACGGCAGCACTGAAATATATTGCTATAGCTATACTCATTTTTATAAACTCATTGAATTCTAGAACAATATATAATAGATTTACCAGCTGGGTATTTTCCCTTGTAATAGAGGAAATGTTTTATAATTTGTATGGAACATTTATAACGACTGATAGCTTTTTTTCGCGTGCGAGAGAGAGAGAGAGAGAGAGAGAGAGAGAGAGAGAGAGAGAGAGAGAGAGAGAGAGAGAGAGAGAGAGAGAGAGAGAGAGAGAGAGAGATAAAGGTCTATAACTAGGCTAATTAAATGCTGCACAGGGCCATAAACGGGATAAGGCGATTCCGGCAATAACTCCTTTAATGTAAATAGCGCAAATTTTAATGAACTTGCCAATGTATTTCACTAATCAATCGTTATCATACGAAGGTTTATGTTTCTGATGCCTCGTATAAAAGACGGGTTCTCCTATAGCTCCTTTTTAAAGCAAGCCACCAAATTAGAAAATAAATCACCATAGAGTTCAGTCACATTGGCTACATTGGGGTACCAATACACATTTGAAATTACACCGATACATCGAAGACAAGTTTTTTCTCCTGTTTCTTGCTGTCAACATACGATCGTATCATTCAAGAACTCACATCTATACACTAATATTACTGCTGAAAGAAAAATCTCATTTTTCTCTGTTGTGTCCACCACACAACTTTCAACACGTGACAATGGAAGACAATCCTTAACTTTTAACGAAAGAGCGGCGTGCTGATCATGGCGGTAGACAAGTGTGATATCCGGATGCATTCCGTACGTGAGAGGAGCAGTTAAGTATTAACCCACAACTCGGAAATGTCTGGATAGTGTATAAGGATACATTAATTGTTCCAGGGTCGGTAGCTATTATTACTACGCCCAGAGAGTTAATCTCAGAGGAGCCAAAACCATTACCCCACTCTATTGCACTCCAAGACATTTGGAAGTTTTCTAATTATAGTGATAATAGGATAGCAATTTAACGTTAATGAATCTTGAACTTTGGAAATTGTATTTTGTACTTGAGAGAGTAACATTTTCAGGCGCAGATACGCACATAAATTGATACATAAGCGCATATCAAAACTCACATGTATATACACATCCTCCCTTTCTCTCTCGGTTTCATTCCTTTTATCACTCGCTACATACTACGAAGCACATACATCTATATGCACTCTATCACAAACACTCTCCCTCTCCCTCAATTTAATACACATGTACAGGAACTATTTTTCTTTTTCCTACAGTCTTATACATACAGAGAGAGAGGGAGAGAGAGAGGGAGGGAGGGAGAGAGAGAGAGAGAGAGAGAGAGAGAGACAGAGAGAGTGTGAGAGAGAGTGAGAGAGAGAGAGAGAGAGAGAGAGAGATAGAGAGAGAGAGAGAGATACGCAAATACATGAATGATTCTTAATCGGTACTGAGTGTTTGCCTCCACAGATTAATTGAAATCGGTGGTAGTCGATTAAGTATTTTTATACATTTGATTAACACCTCTATAATCCAAGGAGCTGTTTCAGAAAATTTAATAGATGACTCTATAAGATGAATCTGTTGTTGTTTTTGGTATTATTGTTACGTGTATTTTGGGGCTTATGGATAATGTGTATATTCGTTTGATTGGGTTTAATAGGAGCTACACCGCTGTATTTTCCTATAACAACACCACAAAGAAGAAATATATGTTCGCATGCATATATCATATGTTTGTGTGCGTGTGCATA
The DNA here is from genome assembly GCF_001194135.2 of Octopus bimaculoides. Classification (NCBI taxonomy): domain Eukaryota; kingdom Metazoa; phylum Mollusca; class Cephalopoda; order Octopoda; family Octopodidae; genus Octopus; species Octopus bimaculoides. The sequence continues at coordinate 31,897,248 of NC_069000.1, read as the reverse complement.
CATACATATATACAAAACATATATGTATATATATACATGTATGCGAATACACACATATATATACATGTATATATACACGTATATATACATGTGTGTGTATTTACATATATATTTATATTTATATAAGTGTGTATGTGTATGTATATATATATATATCTATATATATATATATATATATATATATAT
>NC_069000.1:31890966-31895556 GCF_001194135.2 Octopus bimaculoides | reverse complement strand
CATGGTTAAAGTATATATTTAAATTGTTATTTCAGAGAAATGTTATACAATTTTATAAAATGTTCCTGACATAACAATTTAAATATATACTTTAACCATGTAACACAAGCCTTCTGTAGTTTTTTCACTCGTCTTTATCTTTTATATATATAAATATATATATATATAAATATATATATATATAAACTTGTAGAAGAAGCTAAACGGTCTCGACCTGTAGTAGCAATTTAATGATACAGCTACCATACGATAATATAAGACAGCCGATGATAGAACACAAAGACGAAACATTAAAGTAACACCAGAGAAAACACTCAATCCTAACCTCCTGATGGTACAAAACCAGAAATATCAGGAGTGGAGAACAGGCGACTAAATCGATCTCACGACATGACTGCTACTTTATTTCATTTATTTCGAAATGAAGAACGGTAAAAGCCACCGCGGTCAGATTTGAAACAAGAACGCAAATGTTTGCTACTAAAGTTTTTGTATAATATTTATGACGCTTCTGTCCAAATATTAATTTTTTTCTAAGATAGAGGCCAGACCAGAAATATGAGGGACCGCAAAGGTTTCATTCTATTGCTCTCACTGTTATTAGAACTTCCTTCATCGAATGCTTGAAAATATTTAGACGTTATATTTACAATATCTGGTGACCGCATAGATACTCCATCACTAATCGTTGCTTAAATTTTCCATCAGCAGTAACCATATGCAAGGACTAGAGATGGGTTTATACTTGTAAAGAGAGTTTTCAAACACAACAAAATTAGTCGGTGGCAGTGGTTGATGTGGAGGCGTCTACCATATTATTTTTTACACGCCGCTTAATAGAGAATTTATAATAAATGAATACATTCCATCAAAAATGTCCATAGCTATTCCGAAGAGAGAAGAATAAGAGCACTTCTGTCATAGAACTGCAAAAGATAGATAAAATAGCTGACTTCAAACGAAAGAATTGCATAAATGGAAAACTCTGGAACTGTGCAATGCACCAGAGATTTGTTAAAACAAATAAAAATATGGTTTGCTGTGTATGAAATCATTTTGAGTTGCGTTTTAAACAAAATTCAATATCTGAAATCTTACCGAGTTTTATATTTGAATCAAAATTCAAGTTGCAATATATGAGAATAAAATCGATACTTGTATGGCACGAATATGTTTAAAATGTTATCGGAAAAGTTATGACAATATATATAGTGATTTAGAAGTCCTTCTGCATTTAAATATATAAATTGCTTATATTTTGCTACAATTTTTTTTTATATCATCAAAATTTAATCTTTCCTATTTTTTGTGAATATTATTTGATATGTTTGTGTGCGCGCGCTCACGTTTGTACACTATATTTTAGAAAAATGTAATTACATGGAGATGAGAGAAAATTAATTGGCCTAAGGTTGGCCAAATATTGGTAACCATGCTGAGTGTGGTTGTGGTTTAATGTATTTAATGATGGTGGAGGCTATGCTGAGGTAATGGGAAATGTGCGACATGTATAGGGAGTGGAGAAAAAAAGACATACATTAAGAAGCTCAATGACCTCAAGTGACTCCAATTGACCTCAAATGACCTCGGTTGTTAGCTGGTGTTTTTATTTTTGTTTTTTAACGTGATTTGATGTTCTATAGCAGAAAAAAAAAACAATAGAATAAATTCTACCAACTTAGATCAGAATATGTCTAATAATAAGGTAGCATAATCTTTTCTACTCTAGGCACATGGCTCCAAAATATTGGGGAGGAGCCAGTCGATTAGATCAACTCCAATACGCAAATGGTACTTAATTTAACGACCCCGAAAGGAAGGAATGCAAAGTGGACCTCGGCGGAATTTGAACTCACAACGTAAAGACAGACAAAATACCACTAAGCATTTCGCCCGGTGTGCTAACGTCTCTGCCAGCTCGCCACCTTGAATGAAAGACTATAATATCAGTGGCATTCCGTCGGTTACGATGACGAGGATTCCAGTTGATCCGATCAACGGAAAAGTGTGGTCGTGAAATTATCATGCAAGTGGCTGAGCACGCCACAGACACGTGTACCCTTTACGTAGTTCTCGGGGAGATTGTGACGATGTTCACCATCATCTCATTTCTAGCCACTTCTACTATATTTTATTCCCGTGAAATCATTCAGCTTTACTGAATTTTGTTTTAGCCAACCTTTTACCTCTTCTGGCACTAACAATAGTAATGGTTTCAAAATTTGAGACGAGGCCAGCAATTTTTGGAGATGTCTGGTAAGACGTTTACGACGAATCCGGTGCTTAACTAGTGCTTATTATATATACTCATAAATGATTCATATGTGCTGTGAAATAGCAGTTTTTGTGGCTGACACTGACTTGGATTTGCTAGAAAACATAGAGCCACGAGGATGATTTTGATGATGATGATGATGATGATGATGATGATGATGATGATGATGATGATGACGATGATGATAGTGGTTTTGTCAACTAGCGCATTACAAGATAAGAAACGGTCTTAATTGTCGGTGTGGTGTATTCGATAGCTACAGAAGAATGAGTGCCTATGTCAATCCAGGCATGTTTTTGAATTAAAATGTAAAGAGATCCTATTAGTGTTGCAGTTGCTGTTTCTGGTGATGATGATACACGGAGAGAACAATCGATGTGAGATAATAAAATGGAATTTAGTACTTAACGGAAAGTTTAGCAACAGCATCGAATATTCTGAAATCCATTTTGTTGCTGCCTCAATCTAAAGGGTCAATATTAACTTCGTTAAGAACAGAGATTCTTTCAAAAACAACACTAATAAATAAAAAAGAATGGCAGTATAAATTCAGTGAGAGAGAATGAGAGAGGCAGAGAGGAAAAAAGGAAGAAAGTCAGAGAGAAGTGAAGACAAACAAGGTAGCGGGTGGGGGTGAAAACTGCTTCAGAAGAAAGAAACGCATCAAAGTTGTTGCCTTGCAAAATGCACGACCGGAACAAATTAAACTCGCTACCAAATAGTGTGTACGTACCTACATAAATACATACATACAGTATGAGTATGTGGAGGCGAGATGATTATTCAGGGCCATTGCTGCAGGTTATGGCGTTTACACAACTCCTCCAAATGAAGTTAGACGTAAAAATCTATGTATATATGTATATATCCATGTGTGTGTGTGTAAAAATATATAGACATCGATAGATATGTAATTGTACGAAAGGGTAATTTTCGCTTGCTAGTATGTCTGTGTGTTAGCATGTGTGTTCATATATATGCATATATATATATACACATATACACAAGTTGCGTTGGGTAAATAATCACCATTTTATATTTTAAATCATCAGCATGCGCACTGTTTGTTTTTGATTTTGTCGACTACACAATATAATAGGATCAGTTGTGCAACGTTTGTGCGAAAAACACCACCATAATGCAATTCACTCTGCCAGAAATTTGGAAACGACATGCTATATACTACTCGGCATTGGCGCTGGAAGCTCTAATACGAACATTTCAGAGTGTCGATCTGAGGAGAGTGCAGAGGATTCACAAATAGTTGGATGAGTCTGGCGGTGATTACGAAGCTACAGCATTTCGAAAAACTCATTCTGATCGTTCTGATAAGAAAAGAACTCCTCAATTTGTTGGTGAGATCAGGCCAAGATTGACAAAGATCTCTCCAAGTCGATCAGTTCATCGCCTGGGAGATGGGAGTATCTGAGTTTCTTTGCATCAGCAAATTCGGTATTTTTCATACATGATAAGAAAGGGTCAATTTTTATCTCAAGCCATCAAGGATTTGAGGAAAGACAGCGTTACGAACCTTTTGAACAAACTCAAGCATCCCCTGAAACCGAATATGCTTTCGTTTTTCTCAGACGAGAGAAATTTCTACCAGGATCAGATGGTGAACACAGAGAACAACCGTTGGCTTACCGTATCCCCAAAACATGTACCGAGAGTGATAAAAATAAAGTATCCAATCAACTTCATGGTGTTTGGAGTCATCACATGTGATGGCGACGTTATGCCTCCATTCATCTTCTCACACGACCTCACACTCAACACGGAGTCCTACATCAAGTGCCTGGAGGAGTTAGTTCTGTCCTGAGTCAATAGACTGGCTGCTCGAAGACCCAATGTCTGGCAACAGCTCTCTGCACCATGCCACACAAGTAGAAGAACCCAGCCATGGCTGTCATACAATTTCTGCGACCACATCACCCCTAACATCTGTGCACTTAACTCCCCACACTACAGCCCTCTTGATTATTATGTGTGGGACGCAGTAGAGCGAGAGAGAGAGCAACAAAACTCCTTGTAACAGCAAAGATGAACTGACGGCAATGATTATGGCAGCATTCACCAACTTAAACAAGGAGACTGTCCCGAAGAGTTGCAGGAGATTCTGAAGTTATCTGCAGGCCAATGGTGATTTTATTAAATAAATTTACTCATTCGTATTGCAAGATATTATTATGTAATTTACGTAAATGTATCTATAAAAATGAGATGTCAGCGTTACTTTCATCTTTGCACAATTAAGAAGACAATTTATTCACCGCATCCTGTATATATATATATATATATATATATATATATATATA
>NC_069000.1:31888825-31889908 GCF_001194135.2 Octopus bimaculoides | reverse complement strand
AATACTACATACCACAAAAGTTAGGGATAATTTCGAAAGGAAATGAAAAATAAAAACTTTTACCAGTTTTTATTAGTTTTTATTTTTCATTTCCTTTCGAAATTATCCCTAACTTTTGTGGTATGTAGTATTTTGCTGCTATTTCTAGCGAGTAGATGTCCTATTATAGGCGTCTCTGCATTTTAAATGAATAATACATAGTCTATTGACTGTTTTTTTACTCTCGCTAGACCACTGGTGGTAAATAAAATTTCTAAAATTTTCTTTGCTACCCTATAATTTATTAATATATATATATGTATGTATGTACGCATGTATGTATGTGTATATGTGCGCGCGCGCGTGTATAAGCGCAAGGGCGTGGTTGTGTACTAAGAACCTTGCTTCCCAACTACGTTTCCGGGTTCAGACCCACTGCTTAGCATCTTGATCAAATGTCACGTACAAATCTTGTGAGTGGATTTTGTAAACAAAAACTGAAAGAGGACTGTCGTATATATGTATATCTATAATATCTCTCAATCTATATCATATCTATCTATCTATCTATCTATTTATCTATCTATTTGTCTATCTATCTATTTATTTAGCTATATGTGTGTGTGCGTGTGTGTGTGTGTGTATGTGTATGTGTGTGTATGTTTGTGTCTGTGTCTGTGTTTGACCAACCACCACCGCTCGACAACCGGTGCTGGTGTGTTTTTGTCCCCGTAATCTAGATGTTCGGTAAAAGAAACCGATAAGTATTGAAGTCGATATATTCGACTAAATGATCCTTGACTGCGTTGCTCCAGCATGGCTGCAGTTTGATGACTCTTTTACTTATCTCAGTCATTTGACTGCGGCCATGTTGGAGCACCGCCTTTAGTCGAGCAAATCGATTCCAGGACTTATTCTTTGTAAGTGTAAGCCTAGTACTTATTCTATCGGTCATTTTTGCCGAACTGCTATGTTAAGGGGACGTAAACACACCACAAACGGTAATCAAGCGATGCTGGGGAGACAAACACAGGCGCACAAACATATACACACACATACATATATATATACACACACATATATACATATATATATACACATATA
>NC_069000.1:31886926-31887900 GCF_001194135.2 Octopus bimaculoides | reverse complement strand
TATATACATATATATTTATACATACATACATACGTACATACATACATACATGCATTCATAGATACATACATACACATAAATAAATCTCTGTGTGCGTGTGTGTAGGAACATACATATATGCTTATATTTTATGAATGTTTCTGATGACTTCGATAAAGCAGGAAATGATAACAAATGTCTAATCGATTCCTTTAGTTATATCAATCTTCCATATGTTTGTCTATTTTATATTTTCTGTGGAATAAATATATAATTTCCGGATATCGGGAAAAAATGAAATAATGAATTCTGCTGAGCCAACGTGGAAAACCTTCACAAAACGTGTTGTCGTGTAACCCAGCGTCATCTCATTTTTAGCAATCTACAAACTGGTTAGCTGTTTGGCACTAAGTCAAACATGGATAGTTAAAGGAAGTCATCCTGCATCTTTTTCCATTTTTTATTTTTGTGCACGGATTAATCTGCCCCATGCGTCTTCTGTATTTTCAGATAATGAGGGGAAATTTTCCTGTTTTCTTTTTCTAGCGTGTTAAGCGACTGAGTATATGTGACGATTAACGACAATTTTCCAGATCTTTTAAAATTATTTCCTTGTTACTTGTATCGAAGTAGGAATTATTAGAATTAGGTTTCTCTGTTTTTCTGAAGCTGATTCCAACTTCTGGTTTGCCTGATTTTTACTTGCTCAATTTTTTTTACAAAATTGCCTTTGTAAGTTCTGATAAATGTTGCCTTCATATCACTTGATTTTCCGCTTTAAACATGGCTATTGATACAAACTCTCTTGCAATCAATTAGACTTTCTATTCTCACCACTATCGTCTGGACTATTACTCTGCAATCTGAATGATAGACACACAACCAACTTATATGGAATTTTATCTATTAGACGCTGATCTACATAACTGCTTCTCTCTTTCTCTCTCTCTCTCTCTCTCTCTCTCTCTCTCTCTCTTTAAATATATATATATATA
>NC_069000.1:31885654-31886592 GCF_001194135.2 Octopus bimaculoides | reverse complement strand
TATGTACACAGGTATATATAATGAAAATGTAATATTTTGTTGTACTTTCTTTAAGATTGTTAAGTGTTATTAATTATTAATTTCTCACGGTGAGCTTAATTAAATTACATTTCAATAAATATACCACAATAATGCATATGATAAAATATTAAATTATTGTTATTGGTCTGTCTTTATGTACGCCTACCTGTGTGTCTGCGTAAATCTTACGTAGATGCATAACTGAATATATGTACATATATGTATTTGCACACATAAACACACACACATACACTGTATAAATTTCGTTGCAAGAATATTTGACTAAAATCGTGCGTTTAACTAAAACCGTTGTAATATATCATAATTTCAAATTCACAGACGGAGAATGCTGTGACGTCAACCATATTCCGTATCATGCCAAGATTATGAAAGCGATGTTGTATTAGTGATTTATATTCAGTGTGCTACCAAAGTACAGCAAACACACGACCTATACACACACAGGCACACCAACAAACATGAACAAATATGTATGTGTATATGTTCGACTATATAAATATAAAGATAGATATATATGCACATATAAATATGTATATATATGTATGAGTATCTGTATATCTATGTATATATGTATGTAAATATAAAATAACGAAGGTGGCGAGACACAACATAAAAGCAAAAAGGAACAATACAATTGTCACTAATGTTGACTGAGGCTGCAGAGTAGCGCCTACATTGCTAGAGACGAGCATCAAAGTTCATTATAACCACAAAAAATACACATTATGTATGTCCGGACAGGGAAGATAACCGCGTTACAGCGAGCCAGGTCACTATACTAGTATGATTAAGCTAAATACTATACATATATATGCGTGTATATGTGCGCGCATACATACACACAGATACACACAAATATATATATATATATATATATATATATATATATATATATA
>NC_069000.1:31877478-31884801 GCF_001194135.2 Octopus bimaculoides | reverse complement strand
AAACTGGCAATATGACCATCCCCAAGTACAACAATATATATATATATATATATATATATATATATGTATGTATGTATGTATGTATTTATATATATATAGGCGCAGGGGTGACTGTAAGTAGCTTGCTTGCAAACCACATGTTCACGGGTTCAGTCACACTGCGTGGCACCTTCGGCAAGTGTAGCCCCGGCCCGCCCAAATCCTTGTGAGTAGATTTGGTAGGCGGAAACTGAAAGAATCCTGTCGTATATATGTCTCTCTCTCTCTCTCTCTGTATATATATATATATATATATATATATGTGTGTGTGTGTGTGTGTGTGAGTGTATATTTATATGTCTGTCTTTGTCCCCCCAACATAGCTTGACAACCGATGCTTGTGTGTTTACGTGCCCGTAACTTAGCGGTTCGGCAAAAGACACCGATTAAATAAGTACTATTCTTACAGCTAATAAGGTGGTGCTCCATCATGGCCGCAGTCAAATGACTGAAACAAAAAAATATATGTGTGTGTGTATGTATATGTAAGTATATATACATATATATACATATATACATTAATTAATGAGGGTAGACATTGAAAATTTTAAATAATGATGTTCTCATACCGGTAAATTTAGCTGCAATGTTTTATTAACTGCAGAATTATTTCCGGAATTAGCACTCCAGATTGAAGACATTTGAAAGGATACACTGAATGTAAAATGCAGAACTCTACACGTGCTCCTTTATGGATGGGCGTCTTGTGTCTAGTTCTGGAGATTATATCTCATATCGACAGACTTACGCTAACGATCCTGTAGATATTTATATTATGTAAATTTTAACAGGTGAAACCATGGTACGTAGGTTAATCGTTTTTTAATTTAGTATTTCTTTTCATTTGTCTTGCCCGTTTACAGTCTGTTGTGTCGCGAAATTTTTTTACTGGGAACATATTTCTTTTGTGGTCAGATGATTCGGCATCTATTTCTAGCATATAGGAATCCACATTTGCTGGTCATTCCTCTTATTTTTGTATGTTATACATATATACATATATATATAAATCCAAAAAACGGAACGAGAACGTAACCGACGACAATGAAAACATACGGACAGCTGGACGATACAAGGACAGACTTTACTGTGCTTGTCTTTGGGGTCGCTAAAGTAAATGAATGGCTTTGAAGTGAAGTTCAGAAATTGACATTATTATAAAAGAGCCTTTTATTTCTGTGTTCAAATCGTGGCCATCGAATGGGAATAAAATAATGGTTGCTAAGTCTGGTTCAATAAGATACCAGTACTTTACTAGGGTAAATATAATTTGATGGACTACACTCGCCCCAACAAAATGTATGCACTTGACCTTATTTTTTAAAAATCAATACTTCTGTCAGGCAATTTCGTCTGAAGCCGTAATATCAGAGACAAATTCTAATTGGAATAGCGAAAGAAATACTAAAGCAAAACCCAGCTATTATCAAACTCTGTTCAAGTTTGCAACATATAATTGTAATATGTTCGTCTTGTGTCTTGTATCTGACCATTCTTCCATGGTCCTTTTGTAAGTTTTCAAATTTTCCAAATAACGCGTTGTCTCACACAACCTCTCTTTTTTTCTTTCTCTCTCCCACTTTCATTTTCTTTTTTTTTCTTTCGATCTTTTTTATTTATTTTTTTAAAGTCTTTTCTGTATCTGTCATACGCAGTACAATGCTGTATTAACCAACCGTATCCATAATTACAATCAAATCACCGATACAGAAAATTGCGGAAAATTTCTGCAGCGACTAGGAAAATGAAGCATTCTTTATAATCGATATCACAGTTACAACAACAATAGCGATGACAGAAGCCTTAATCGAAATGTTATTGGTGATGAAGAGGACAATGACATTGACGGCAAGCACGCCGACAATGGTGTAGAGGTTAACATTGACGGTGGTGATAATGATAACGATGGCGACAATCAGGATGATGGTGATGACTATGACGACAACGATGACGATGATCATGACAAAAGAAAATTCATTTCTTTTCAATAAGCAAAGAAAGAAAAATGAAAGAAGAAACCATTTTTTCCCTTTAAAAGAGCAGTGAATTGCCGTTGAAAGTAAAATCAAAATATTGCTAGAAATATCGTGCCTATTATAAACAGCAGTCAAATTACCCGCAAAACACTGCTTACTGATATGAAAACAAATCCAGAAAGTGGGACACTTTGCCTAGTGTAGTGTAGGGACTAAAACTTTAAACGACAGATGGTTACGAATAGAACTCCTTTCGTAATAGCCTCGCATGAATCGCAAAAACTTTGAGATATACAGTAACAACCAAAAGCTGTTGACACATTCCAAAAACAAATAAAAAAATATCATTTAATAACGACAAAAGAAGATACAAAAATATATAAAACCCACAAAGTCGAGTGTATAGCCGATCAAATTGAATCTAGTCTATTTAATAGAGCAAATTTTACGTGCTGGGGATTTAATCAGGAAATAAAGATCTATAAAATTAGAGAACCTGACTCAAATAAAACCCAAGTAGGTGTAAAATACAAAGACATTTCTACATATATTGAAGCATGCTTAGGCTAACACTATGGATCGTAAAGCGTAGAATTACACAATCACCAGAATCCATTATCCAGTAGGACCCAGAGAAGTGTATTGGTTGAGAGGACAGCCTACCTCTCCGGCATCCAGCTAGAGATTTTACTAATTTTACTTACATATGGTTACTTCTAAAAAGTACATTCGCGAATACGAGCGACGTGAAGGGGTAGCTGAAAAGGATCAGTGGGCTTACTTCACTTGACATTACGCATAACTTGGAGCTGAGGAAGTTTCTTCAATTCGAACCATTACTTCTCCGTAGGATTCCTATGTTATCGACCAAGAATGAGATGGTTGGATAATATGCATAGCATCAGTTGGTCAGTCATGGAAATCCAGCCGGAATGTGAAATGACGGCTGTTTCTGATAGGGCCCTTAGGAGGAGGGGCCTGACAAGTCTACTGCCACGATCGTCTTTGGAATAGTTGGTGCGGGAAATGGGTGGGTGGCCGGATTACACCGTCAGAGCTTGGAATGTGAAGACGGACGAAATGCTGCTAGGCAATTTTCTCAGCGTGCTAGCGAATCTGCCAGCTCTCCGCCTTCATAATAATAATAACAACAACAACAACAACAACAACAATAATAATAATAATAATAATAATAATAATATTAATAATAATAATAATAATGATGATAATAATAATAATAATAATAATAATAATAATAATAATAATAATAATAATAATAATAATAATAATCACAAGGGACGTTTAATATGTGACAGCGATAAAACATTTCTCCGATATCTATCCAAAAGCATCAGGAATAAAGACAACAAATGGAGCCTAAAATAACTGACAAAGTGTTGGACTATATCCGAGTAAATAATACTCATTGAAATTTATTTCTATTTTCCGAAAGAAATTATGTATTTTAACAGTGTATCATCTCCGTCACTCGCACAGCACGTGTAAACACGCTCGCCACACTGACAAAGTGTTGGACCACACCCAAGTAAGTAATACTCATTTAAAGTGTTGGACTATATCCAACACGTGTAAATACGTTCACCTCATTACGATCCAGTCAACATCAGACCATCTCCGTCCCCAGCCATCATGCACAAAAATTAAAAATAAATAAAATAATATCCGTATTCTTCAACCCAAAAATAACAAAGGGTAAGTATGTACCTTAAACTTGTTACAAAAAAGTACGAAAAACTACACGTGCAAAACAATTTAACACGAAAAATGCACGGACCAGTACCCTACGAAAATGATGACTATTAAAATAAAGGGCCGAATGATATTCTTCATGTCCCGCAAATTAAATCAAAATAGCATAGAGGACACCGTGAGGAATATATTTCAATCCTGCAAGCTTATTTTACAGCAGTGCTCTACCTACAGAACGAAAACACAACATATACATATAAGATCTGAAAGATATATAGCCTAGAAAAAGATTTGGATACAGCAATGAACCCTAATAAACTAGCTAACATACGGAGATATATTCTCAAAAAAAACTTCAGAAATAGAAATAGAACACTTAAAAGTAAAAATACATCAATAAAACGTAGATAGTAACCGCATGGCAATGCCAGATAATATCGTAAGCACTGGGACTGTAAAACACGAAGACAGACGTAACATGTCCAACAAAAACGAAGTAAACAACGAAAGACAACTTACCCAGACAGCAGGAAAATATAATGATGAACAACCTGCACCAAACGAGAACACCACAGACAAAATATAAACGGGAAACAAAACGAAACAAATCTAAAACCTGGCAACAGTGATGAGACTAATGATGCTCTAAAAATGAGCCATAATCAAAGAACTGAAGGCCACAGATCGCAGTATGGACCACCAATTGTACCTCCCAAAAATTAAAATTGATAATAAAACAACATCAGTAATGAATAGCATGTACCTGGCCGTCACAGAACTAAAAGCTACAGAAACAAATGTTAATATGACCATGCTAAATGATATAATATATGCAGCAGCCTCTGTGGTCACAAAAGAAGCTAGATACTCACTAAAACCCATCGAAACAGGAGTATCACCACCCAAACAAACGCCTTAGATAAATAATATGCAGAAAAAGTATAAAATAAGAGAAATGATCTGTCAATCCTTAATGAAACTAGTAGACAATCTACACTACTAAGCAACAAGAAGAGAAGAAAAATACTACGCAAATACAAAATTACAGAACAAGGTATACCCGAGGTAAAAAAAAAAAACGGCTAAAGCAAGAGATCCTCGCGAAAGCACAAAGAATCTGCCGGTATGAGAAACGCCAACGTTTCTTCGAACAAAGCAAACAGTTCAACTCAAACCCCTAAAGATTCTACCAACAATTTCTCAAAAATAAAATAAAGAGCAATGCAGCTCCAACAGCAGAAGAAGTGGAAGATTGTTTTGAGAGAAATATAGTAGGCGAAATAACAACCTCGGAAAAGATGTATCAAAACAACGAAAACAGCACCTGAACAACTCTGGAGTCTATAACAACGGAAGAGGTCATCCAGGCACTGCAAAAACTAAGCAGCTAGAAGGCACCTGGGCACAAGATACCCAACTTCTGGTTCAAATACCTAACAGGAACATCTAAAACGCTGGCTGAGAAATTTAATGAAATACTAGCAGTGCCAGAGACAATGCCTGAATGGCTCATGGAAGGGTAAACTATCCTAATTCCCAAACCCACTGCAACAGCAAACACACAAAATTACAGACCGGTAACTTATCTCCCTATAATTTAAAAAAGCCTTTACTGCAGTAATATCGCAGAGAATGGGCAAATATCTAGAAGAAAAGAAGCTGTTTCCAGAAGAGCCAAAGGGATGCTGCAAGGGCTCATACGGCTGTAAAGGTCAGCTACTGATGAATAAAGTCATAACAGAAGACAGCCACAGAAAGAAGTGTCTAAGTATGGCCTGGATCGATTACCGAAAGGCTTTGGCTAGTATTCCCCATGCACGCATCCTAGAAACACTAGCCATGAACATGGTAGCACCAGTAATCATAAAATATATAAAGCATTCCATGAATAAATGGCAGAGAGTGCTACAGCTCCAAAGAAAAGAGAGACTCATAAAAACCAAAGCCATCCCTTTTAGAAGAGAAATATTCCACTCGTTATGTCCACTCGTTTTCTGCATGGCAAAGACACCTTTATCTGACATGCTAAACAAAATTGGATGTGGATACAACTGTTACAGCAAAACAATCAGCCACTTCTTATATATGGATGATCTCAAACTGTACGCTATAAATGATAATTAGCTGGAAACAATACTACAGACAGTACATGTATTTACCAAAGAAATAAACATAGAAAATGTGCCGAAGCAATCTTGAAAAGAGGAAAACTAATTAAGAGTAGCAATATCACACTAGATAAAACAAATGAAATAAGAAAATTAGACCAAAGCCATACATACAAATACTTAGGAATCAATGAACTAGATACGATACAGCATACAACAAATGAAAGCGAAGATAAGAAAAGAATACTATAGAGGAGCTAGATTAATACTGAAAAGAGAGCTAAATGCGAAAATCAAGATAATAAGTATCAACACTCTATCTGTCCCAGTTGTAAGTTACAGCTACAATAGTCTTAACTGGGCTGTAAATGAACTAATCAAAGTAGAGAGAGCAAGAAAAATAATGACAGGACTTACGATGCGCTACCCAAAATCTGACATAGAAGGGTTACATATACAACGTATCGAAGGTGGTAGAGGCCCTATAAAGCTAGAAAACTATTACAAAATAAGGACTGCAGAAATACCTACATCAGATGCAAGGAAAACTAATGAAAGTAGCCACACAAAACTGTTTTCGGTCTTTAAGGAAGTTGATAAATACAGAAAAAGAAGTCATAGTACCTAACAACTATGAAGAAAAAGACGAAACAACGAAAGCTGTAAAATAACTGAAATCAAACTAAAATTGGGACAGCATCTGATCATGATGAAAAGAAGGCTTGAAATTTGGTGGTGGGGGGGAATCCAGTTGATCAGACTGATTCCGGTATGCAACTGATACTTAATTTATCGACCCCGTAAGGATGGCAGGTAAAGTCGACATCGTCGGATATTGAACTCAGAACGTAGCGATGGGCGAAATACCGCTAAGCATTTCGTCCAGCGTGCTAACGTTTCTGCCAGCTCACCACATTCATAATAGGTGGTGGTAATAATAATAATAATAATAATAATAATAATAATAATAATAATAATAATAATAATAATAATAATAAATAATAATAATAATAATAATGATAATAATAATAATAATAATAATAATAATAATAATAATAATAATAATAATAATAATAATAATAATAATCACCTAACAAGTAGAAGAAGTGAAGTTACGAAAGGTCACGGTGTAAAAAATGCCACCATAATGTCAAGTAGAATATTTCTGTACAAGACAGGAAACGAAATTGAAGAATAACAACATGGCAAATAATGTGTTTGCAAAGTGGTGAAGATACACACACACACACGCAAGCACGCGCGCATGCACGGACACATTGTAAATTCAATGAGCTGAATACAATTTCAAATACCTTTAGTTGTATTGCTCATTCACGCACTTACACATATTAAGCTCTGTGAATTTTATATACACATCTACATGCATAGATACATACATATATACATACATACATGCATACATACATACGTACGTACGTACATACATATATATGTATGTATAAATACATGCATATATATATATATATATA
>NC_069000.1:31875540-31876902 GCF_001194135.2 Octopus bimaculoides | reverse complement strand
ATATATATATATATATATATAATACATATATATATATAGAGAGAGATGGATAGATATAGATAGATAGATAGATAGTTGTGTGCATATATGTAGATATATATGTGGGTGCGTATATATATAACTGACGCGAATACGTATACTACACTTTTTTAACGTACATCCATACATAAACACACACATATACATACATAAACATCAGTGTGTGCTTATATATGGATGGATGGAAGATTAATGTATGCATAAATGAATGGCGGTCTTGTAGACTTACTATTTCTTTTGCTGTTCCTATTTCGAGCCTCTATTTTTTAAATTAATTTTAGTCAATGAAAAAGACGAAACCATACAGAGAAAAACTGAAATCAGATTTTCACTGGAAAAATAACAGATCAATAATATAAACTTTTAGTGTTAATGAATTTGTAAACCGTGAAATGGCATATACAATTATGTGTACAATGCAATGTGAATGCGCATACGCTGAACCGAGAGCGTGTGCATATATTAACCGCAGTGTTGTCCCGGTGTGCGCATGAAAACATACGAAGACAGATACTTGCTTAAACACATATGCACACACACAATAATACACACACACACACACACCCACACACACATACACACACACACCCCTTACATATATCCTGGAAATTTGTTCAAGATCATGTATAGATTGAAAATATATACACGTATTATTGCCACTAATATTACTTCGACTTGTCAAAATCATAATCGGCACAATCATTATCAAGACCACCACCAACACCATCATCATCATCATCATCATATTCACCGTCATTGTTATCACCTTTCCTGTTCATCAGCATCTCTATCTTCGCCATCGTTACTATGGACACCATTGCTCTTATCACAAGCGTCGTAATCATCCTCAAATCGTTACATAACCACTGATACAATTACTATCATTATCATCAACGCCTCATGTGTATCCGTACATCAATACACACACACACATCACGCGCGCATACACAGAGATGATCTGTTATTTTTTCAGTAAGAACCTGATTTCGACAAAAAAAAAACCGATAGAATAAGTACCAGACTTAAAAAAGTTAGCACTGGGATCGATTCATTTAATCACCTAAAAATTCAAGGCGATGCCTCAGCATGGCCGCAGTCTAATGACTGCAACATGTAAAGAAAAAAAAAAGATTTCAAAAGATTTCAATAGGCGTAGAAGTGGCTGTGTGGTAAGTATCTTGCTTACGAACCACCTGGTTCCGGATTCAGTCCCAATGCGTGGCACCTTAGGCAAGTGTCTTCTACTATAGCCTCGGGCCGACCAAAGCCTTGTGAGTGTATTTGGTAGACGGAAACTGAAAGAAGCCCGTCGTATATATGTAT
>NC_069000.1:31874552-31875197 GCF_001194135.2 Octopus bimaculoides | reverse complement strand
GATGGCTACTCAACAGTCACTCAACAGTCACTCAACTCCTACCACGGCCAAGACTACCTTTATTTATATGTCTTGAGCGATCCTAGTTCTTCGCTTTGGGGCGTCAACACAACAATATATGTATGTGTATGTATATGTTTGTGTGTCTGTTTCCGCCCCCCAACATCTCTTGACAACCGATGCTGGTGTGTTTACGTCCCCCGTAAACTGGCAGTTCGGCAAAAGAGACCGATAGAATAAGTAATAGGCTTCCAAAGAATAAGTCCTGGGGTCGACTTGCACGACTAAAGGCAGTGCTCCAGCATGGCCACAGTCAAATGACTGAAACAAGTAAAAGAGTAAAAGAGTAGTATGGTAACAAAAGCATTGAATTGACATTTTATCTTCTCGTTTCTTTATCAGAGAAATCGTTGAGTGAAATACGAGTTGAATACAAATTCAGTTTTTTTTTTCATTATTCATCGATAATACTGATCCTTTTTATCTCTTTGGGCTTTAGCTAATAACATGCCCGCTGACAATACGTATTGGATGTTTTCGTTATTTTTGACCGATCTTTCTCTGTGGCCTTTCTTTTTTAATCTTTTAGTTAGTGTGGTAACTACAGCAACTAGTATTAAAGATATTTATATATAGAATCACTAA
>NC_069000.1:31870725-31872019 GCF_001194135.2 Octopus bimaculoides | reverse complement strand
TATATATATATATATATATATATATATATATGTATATATATACATATATATATATGTTCAATTATGTGAGTATGTATCCGTGCCTGAATGTGTGTGGGGTTGCGATTGTGTGCAATTTCAGTTTGCTAGATACGAAGCTTAAAAACGTGTATATTTCTTTGAGATTTGTAAACAGATAGACAAAGTGATAACTTTGGAGTTTTTGTGTATGAACATTATTGCTTCGATTGACTATAACACTGGTTCAGTAGTTATGTGATTTCCTATGAAAAGTAGGTAAGTAAAAGACGAAGTCGTACCAAACGGGATTCGAATCAGAACGTAAAATAACGTAACTAAATAACGCAACTCATTTTGTCCGTTGCTTCGCCATTTCTATTTTTGTAACACTGAATGTGTATTAAAGTTGGGAATATATTAGTTTGCCAAAATATAATTCATTTCGACTGAAGCATATATGTCGCCATACATATTTGTTTTAAAAATGCACAATTTCTATGCAGAATTAGAAGACTATTATTTTAAACAAAAATAGTCATAGCAGAAATATATATACATAAAAAAAAAAAAACAGTTTTGATAAAAATCAGCGAAAACTGGAAATAGCTCACTAAACATATTAAATACATTTGAGAATACTTTTGTACCAAATGACTGACAGAGAGCAAAGAACAGTATCTCTATTGCTTTTTTTTTTTTTTCTAACCAAATCTCACTGAAAGACATGTCAGGCAATAATTAATGTTATATTCAATTATAAAATAAAAATAAAAACAGAAAATAATGATAAAAAAATTCAATTAATATGGATTTAATTGAAAACGAAAATTAACGACTCGGACTGGGGAAAATTACATGAATCCTTCAATTCTTTATTTTGTTAGACTTTTTAATTTAATGGTTTTAAAGTTATGTTGTTCATGTCGCTGATTTTTGTTGTTGCTACTGGTTATGTTGTTGTTGTTGCTGTTGTTGATGATGATAATGATGATAATGATGATGCTGTTGTTGTTGTCGTTATCTCGGATCATAATTCTTGTCATATTTATGAAAATTTCAAACGGAATTTTTCAGCAAAGAAAGCAGACGATACAGACCAGCTTAAACAGGTCAATGTATCTTGCTGAGTCCCCAATAGACAGATCTCCGCTTCAAACAACAGTTGTTTAAATACAGTTTAACAGAATTAATTTTATTGCATTTTCTGGATTAGATTTTGGATTAAAATTTCTTGATCTGGTAGAATCACGATGGAGAGAGAGAGAGAGAGAGAGAGAGAGAGAGAGAGAGAGAG
>NC_069000.1:31867428-31870433 GCF_001194135.2 Octopus bimaculoides | reverse complement strand
ATATATATATGTCTGTGAGAGTGTATGTGTATATGTATCTATGTTAATGAGTATATTGTAGTTAAGAAGTTTCCTTCGGAGAGACAAGAATCGATTCTACATTTTCATCTTGAACAAGTCTCTCCAGCCATTGCCTCGAGAGAATCCAAGCCACATCATAAAAATTATGTAGAGAGAAATTGTGTTAGGGACTGTCAGATAGAGTGTATCGGTAATTTAGAGGCCAGCTTTTGTTTACAAACTCGGAACGAAATCGCAAGTAACCCAGCCTTGAACATCAAGCTAGTACGTAACATCTGTATTTTTTTCTGATGATTACCTGCTTATTCACAATAAATAATTAAATGTAAAAGTAAATATCAAAAGAAAGTAAATCTTTACAGTTCCATAAATATTTCAAATGACACTTGAACCTCGTTTATATGTATAAGATAGCCCGACGACGTTTCTACACATTTATTTTCGCTTGTGAGGATGTAGGAAACTCTCTGGGCGACGGTAGCTATCAGTATCATACGTAAGTTTGTAATAAAAGGAAAATCTACAAAAATCTGACACGCAAATCACATTAAATGATTTCAGAGAGCAGATGCAATTATTTCGAAGTGTTTTTCCTGTCTTCTGAAACGCTTCAACCGAATGATATTGTCTTTGAATAAAAGCTGTTTTGAAGTTAACTGAGGAATTTTCAACTTATTTCTTATTGACTAGGATACTTAGATCCTATTAATTTAATGAATGAGAAGTAGAATTTTTAGAAATACATCCTGAGCAATCGGTTAGTGATATTTTGTTGGAGAAGTAACAATGCGATATCAACAGGATGATTAGTATCTCACGGTATAATTTGAAACGAGGAAAGGCTTGGTTGGCCGGTTGGTTGGTTGGTTGATTGATTGGTTGGTTGGTTGGTTGGTTGGCTGGTTGGTTGGTTGGTTGGTTGGTTGGTTGGTTGGTTGGTTGGTTGGTTGACTGGTTGTTTCAGGGACCGTTGGTGTGACACATGTAAGATGGGTTGCGGAAATACTACGACAGCGCGTAGTCACATTGGTACGGTCTACAGAATATGCATACACAGAGAGAAAGAGAAGAGGAGAGAGGGAGAGAAAGAAAGAAAGGGAGTGGGAGATAGAAAGAGAGAGAAATAGATGGATATATAGATAAGTAGATATATGCATAGACAGATAGTAATTCATAGAAACACACAGGCACACATACAAACACACATATGAATGTAAGAAGGCCCGCATGTATGTATGCATACATGAATGTAAGCATGCAATAGTTTTTCTCTTTCTCTCTCTCTCTCTACCTATCTCTATATATCTCTGTATACACACACACCCACTCACAAATTTCTGTTGATCCACTAACATTCTACTCTCATTCTCACTTTTCCAATACGTGAATGTGGAGTGAGAGACTGAGAGAAAGAGATAGAAAAGGGAGAAAGCGACAGAGAGAAAGATACAAAGTGAAAGAGAGAGAGATAGGCAGAGATTTGATTGATGCCCGCATTTTGTTTTAGAGTGGGAAATAAAATCTATTCCACTGTTGAAGTAACTATGAAGTAACTCTTCCAATAATTACTTTATAGTCATCGTATTAAAGCTCAACTGTTAAACTGTATTCATCCGTTTTTGTTTGTATTTTGTAGATAAAAAATTTCTAATCATATTAACAATTTTGAGCTAATTGGATCTTTTCCCCTTGATAGATACACAGTTACTGGATTGACTGAAGTCTGGGACTGAGAATTGAAAGGCTGGGACGGAGAATACATTTTAAAGTATAGATTTAAAGATAAAGCGAAATCGATTCGACCGATATCTATATATATCTATATCTTTAGTTCGTATTCTCGTTTAAACATAGCAATATTAGTAACCAGTTGATAGAGCTCAATATACTCGTGCTTTAAAGTAAGTAGTGGCGGACACAGAACGTAATATCAATTAATGAATAAGGCAACAAGCTGGAAAAATCGTTAGCACACCGGACAAAATGCTTAGCGGCATTTCGTCCGTCTATACGTTCGGAGTTCAAATTCCACCGAGGTAGATTTGACTTTTACCCCTTACGAATCGATTAAGTAGGTACCACTTGAACACTGTAATCGACTTATCTCCTCCCATATAATTGCTGACGTAATTATAAGAAATAGTGCACTCAGAGGTGAATGCTTCCGCAAAATCTTATGTTTATATATATATATATATATACACTACTGCATGGCTGCAGGTATGGATGTCATAGCATGTGGAGTTCATTACATGATAAACAATCATCTATGTGTCAATGCACGTCAGTCGGTAAGGAGTGGCGGACAGGGTCTAAAAATATTGATTGACAG
The DNA here is from genome assembly GCF_001194135.2 of Octopus bimaculoides. Taxonomy (NCBI): domain Eukaryota; kingdom Metazoa; phylum Mollusca; class Cephalopoda; order Octopoda; family Octopodidae; genus Octopus; species Octopus bimaculoides. The sequence goes on along the minus strand of NC_069000.1, from coordinate 31,868,080 downwards.
GAGACTAAGGGTGCCCAACCGGAACTACAAGGAGGCCTATCTGAAACTACAATGCTGTCATTTAATTTTTTAAAGTATTTTTTCAACTGTCTACAAAACACAGCCAGGCTGAAATAATTAATGCATTCTTCCATGAGTGAATATATAATTCCGAAATTTGAGGAGATGGGTCCCTTAGATACTAACATGGGTCCCCATATATGGATTCTAATGGCGCAAGGGCCCACTTGCCATTGGAGCAATCTGGCAACCTGACCAGTCCACCACTGTCTGCATGTATGTTATACATACAAGCCTATATGTCAAGATGTTAGCAACCCAACTATGAGTAACGGGGTTCGAATTTACTGCATCGCATCTTGGGAAAATACCATTTAACATAGCCTGGGATCGACTCAAGCCATGTAAGTGAGAAACTATCTGGAGACGCGTGGAATGGACTGCATCGTAATACAAAATTTAGTTTCTTTAATACTATACATTACTGTTACTCTCTGCACATTATATTAGGAGGTAGGCATTATGACCGCAGATTAGTATAAAAAGTGTAGGTGTGTCTATACTCAACAATGTACAACAGCTAACAACAACAACAACATCTGAGAGACTAAGTGGAATATAAATGTATAATATATATATATATATATATATA
>NC_069000.1:31863191-31867182 GCF_001194135.2 Octopus bimaculoides | reverse complement strand
TATATATATATATATATATATATGTATATACACACGCACAGATATATATAAACACGACACGGATGTAGACTTCATTTTCATTGCTTTGTATATGTGCGTGTCTGTAAATGGATATGATGTGTAAGTGTGAGTATGTATGTGTGACACATTTCTTTCTATCCGTCTTTACATGGCTATCTGTCACCCATACTAATATAAATGCATTCTTTAGAGACAGTCGGTATGCTAATCTCAGACATCACTTATGTATCCCAAGTCAGCAGAAGCATTCATTTTCATTTTGTTTTTCTACTCTTTCACTTCAAACAGAAAATCAGATTTCAATGATTCGTTATTATACTTTGGCAAAAGAACCAGAAATATTTGTCCAATTTCATTTCTTATGTCAAAATATTTTCCATTCTTGGCATTCATTTTTTTTTTTTATTTACACACCAGAAACATTTGTGTCTCTTTGAATTACTATGGCACTCTACTAAGCATACAACACTCACCTACATTCACTTACTAATGTACATACCTATTTATAGACGAGTCTATGCATGAGTATCCATATTTACCTTTATATGTGTACACATATAAAGGTACTTCAAAAACATTGTATATGACTGAGAGATATGTCCATGTATACATATGTGTATGTGCACGCGTGTGTACATACACACGCACAAACACACACATAAACACATACAAATACACACATAGATAACAGACACACTCTCACACTCATATATGTGTATACGTGAACAGACAAATATAACAAATATATACCTATGTTTATAGTATATATTCATATATGTATATAGGTATATATGTCTGTATACACACACACGAATATATGTCAGCACGCACAATGAAAACGCACAAATCTGAGCATGGATATGTGTTGTACTGAATATCTGTATATGTTAATCTTACTATTTGGCTTTGTTCTTTAGTTGAGCGTGTTGGCAACTTCATACAATAAATGTTTTTGGGTCGATATTCGTTGATTGATTTCTCTGTTGTGCCCAATTAGTAGGAGCTTTTCTCAATCAATATCACATAGACTACAGTGTGAAACAAAAATATCTCACAAAATAGCACATGTCCACAAAACCACGTTTTATAGCAAATATTACAATGTGTATAAACATATAAATGAGAGAGAGAGAGAGAGAGAGAGAGAGAGAGAGAGAGAGAGAGAGTGGTGTGTATACAGGAAGAGTGAGTGGGAGATAGAAAGAGATAGATAAACATAAATTGCACCTATGAAAATACACACATATATGTACGTGCATCTATCCATACATACATACATACGTACATACATTCATACATACATACATACGTACGTACGTACATACATACATACATACATACAAAGACACGTGTTTTCCTCCCTTGTTTCCTCTCTCTCTATCTGCTTTCTCTCTTGTTTCCTCTCCCTGTCTGCTTTCGCCCCCCCCATTCCTTTCAGTACGCGAGCATAGTCTCAAAACGGCAAAGAACAAATCGATCCACGACTTATTTTTTGTATGCCTAGAACTTATTCTATCGGTCTTTTGCCAAATCGGTTAGTTACGGGGGCGTACACACACCAACATCGGTTGTCAAGCGACGGTGGGGGTACATTCAAATATATACATATACATATAGGACGGGCTTCTTTTAGTTTCCAAATCCACTCTGGTTTCTTTTAATACCAAATCTGCTCACAAGAGTTTGGTCGACCAGAGGCTGTAGTAGAAGACACTTGCCCAAGTTACCACGCAGTGGAACTGAACCTGGAACCATAGGGTTGGGAAGCAATCTTCCTACCACACAGCCACGTATTTATGTATATATATGTGTGTGTGTGTGTGTGTGTGTGTGTGTGTTGGTGTGCTTATGTCCCTGTAACTTAGCAGTTCGGCAAAAAGGGCCCGATAGAATAAGTACCTGGCTTACAAAGAATAAGTCCTGAGGTCGATTTTTTCGACTAAAGTGTGTGCTCCTGCATGACCGTAGTCAAAATAACTGAAACATATAAAAGAATACATATATATGTGTGTGCGTGTGTGTGTGCGTGCGCGCGTGCGTGTGTGGGTGTGCGTGTGTGTGCATAAATATATAGATAGATACACACATATATACATATATATATTTATATATATTGTGTGTGTGTATGTATGTTTCTCAACCAAAACTGTCCGACGAACAGCAATGTAAAACTCCGAGTAACACCTTTTTTGATGTCTTTGCAACTTTATTAATAAAGTATAACTGTATATATATATATATATATATATATATATGTGTGTGTGTGTGTGTGTATATGCATATGTACATATATGTATATACATATATATATAGATATGGATGGATGAAGGGCGGGAGGGACATGTGAAAATATAGATAGATAGATGGAGAGAGAGAGAGAGGGAGAGGGAGAGAGAAAGAGAGAGAGAGGGAGAAAGAGAGAGAGAAAGAAGAGAGACCGAGAGACCCAGACGGACAGCAGATAGAGACAGAGACAGAGATATTCGGAAGAAGTACAGATAGGCATTGAAGTTGAGAGACAGTGAACTTCTTGCAGATATTTGAAACAGATTACGATTGTAGCTTTTATTAACGAGAGTAACTACAAAAACACCAACAAGAAAAATTCACGTAAAATGATGCATGAAATTGCCCGAATGTCCTTCACAATACAAAAGCAACTTGTCCCTAATACACCAACTGATTTTCGAGAAAATATAAAATACAACACAAATTTCTTTTGGTGAAAGGTAAAAGCATTGTATTGAAGCAATTACGAGCACATTTTTCACTGCATTTTACAAGCTCAAACAAAGACGGCTGCAGACGAAAGTGGAAAGCTATATTGTTATGCAATTGAATCAGAACTAGCGCAGTTCTATTGAAGAAGCGATTTAATTTAATTCTGTAATTACTAGAGGACATTATTTTTCTCCTTTTATTTTAAGAGAAATAGAAAACATTTCCTTTTATAAAACTAAGAAGCTTTTATTATATTATACTCATTGCAATATGGTTGACCATAAATATTGAATCATCTGAAAGAACGTAATAATGAACGAATGCTCAAATTGACGGAAACTTGGAGAGTTACTGCACGGAGTTATGTGAATCTCGTAGAGCGCATTGATATTGAATCACTAATGGTGGAAACCATGTTGAAATATTCTTTAACGTAGATGAATAGAATTAGTGAAAGTATGCATTTTCGCCTCAGTATCCAGACTTTGCAGTCACCCTGTACATTCACACATACATACATACATACATGCATACATACATACATGCATACATACATACATATATACATACATACATACATAAAGCAAATATGAATACTTTCATACATTCATACATGCATACGTGCATATATATATATATATACATGCACACATTTATACACACACACACACACACACACACACACGTAATGCATAAATTCATACATACATAGTTTATCATTTAAATATATATGAGCATATCTAGATAAACAATTATATGCATGAGAATACATACGTAAAACAAAACATACAAAATCTGCACATATACATACATGTATATATACAAAAATACCCTATTGTTCATGTTGAAATTCCAATGAAGGATCTTTGGATCTAGGTTTCAAACCGGTTCTTTCTCTATTGGCAAGAAATCTTGAAATAAAACTGAATGGCAAACAAGCATACATACATACATACATGCAGGTCATGCCGAGATTATTGTAAAAGTGAGCATAACTTTGTTATTAACTGGTGAAGTTGAATATACGATTCGAGTAACTTCCTTTATAGTCGCTCTAACAAGTGTGTATACACAGAGCAAGTAAACTTTTAACAACGTGTGCATATAGCCTCACACTATAAATAATGCCTAAGTATAAATCTAGAACTTTTGTTGTATGTCATTTGACATACCGATATTTGTCTACGTTATTCAAATGCATACGACTGGCCACTACAAGTTCTGTTCAATTAGTTCATTTTTTTTATAT
>NC_069000.1:31861712-31863181 GCF_001194135.2 Octopus bimaculoides | reverse complement strand
TATATATATAGGTGTGGCATGTGTTTTTTTTTTTGTGTGTGTGTGTGTGTTTGTGTATGTGAGTGTCTGCGCGCGTCTGCGTGTGGCTGTGGTGAAAGAAGTAAAATATTAGATTGAGCCCGTGATAAGTTTATCACTGTCTGAACGTAAGACAGAAATTTATGAGAAAAAATTTACGCGTTCTAATACTTGATCAACATTTATATACATTTAATGAATGGTGCAGTTCTACACGAACTGCCTTCAGCTTTAACTGCGGAAAGTGCAACATTCGGACGCTCTTGTATGAGATGTACAATGTACCTTCAGCAGTTATGCATCCTCATATAACATATCTACATCATGGGAAATACGTGAAAAATACAGAAAGGAAGGTTCAAAGTGGATGAAGGATGGGGGATGATTCTGTTCATAAACTGACGAAGAAAAATGAGGTTTAGTAACTGAATAAGTTTGAAGCTTCAATAAGATATTACTTGTGCGTGGAATAAGATAAAAGTTTCTCAACTGCAAAACGTCCCAGCGACAAACAACCTATGCTAAATGGATTTATCGGTAAATGACAAGAAGCTGATTAAGCCGTTTTTGCCAAAATACCCCTAACCACGGGGTATTTTGATGTGGACATAGAATCTAATTACTCAGCAAGCATGAATGCACCTCAGTCTAGAGTGCATTTTTAATATTTATATGCATACATATATACATCATATAATATGTATGTAAACACACACACGCACGCACGCACACACACACACACACATACACACACACACACACACACACACACACACACATATATATATATATATATATATATACACACATACACATAGATAAGTAGAAATAGATATGTATACTTTTATACATATGCATACATGTGTGTGTGTGTGTGTGTGTGTGTCTGTGTGGACATGTCCTTCATTACGTAGTGTTCAATATTTTGAGGTAAATTAATTATAGACTCATCGAAAATGCTTCAAATATTTCAAGTTTAATTAGAGTAGCGGATAATTAGATTAGTTTATTATAATTCTCGCCAGAGCTAATTAGAGATTTGCCAATCTACAATTAGAAATACAATTGTTTAGTCCACTAATATCATAAGGCCTCCTAGATAAACTTGTACTTATGTATACATATAACTTGTACATATGTATGTATGTATGTATGTATGTATGTATGTATGTATGTATGTATGCATGCATGTATGTATGTATGTATGTACGTACGTATGTATGTATGTATGTATCTATCTATCTATCTATTTGAGTGTGTTGTGTCTGTGCGCGCGCGTCTGTGCTTGTGTGTGAGCACTTGCGTATATACATATGCAAACGTTATTAATGTGTCAACATTTCTGCTTCAAGATATCTTACAAGGTCGATGAGACATTCACTCTCGCTCACATACACATATATATGCAGGTATATCTGTGTATGTATTTATATATATATATATATATATAT
>NC_069000.1:31859888-31860598 GCF_001194135.2 Octopus bimaculoides | reverse complement strand
TGTGTGTGTGTGTGTGTGTGTGTGTGTGTGTATGTATTTTGTATGCATGTATGTATGTATGCATGTATGTATGTATGCATGTATGTATGCATGCATGTATGTATATATGTATAAAGATGTTTTGACTCAGGACACTAATTATCAACCTACAGGTTCATGCCATCCTGTACTCTCCATCCTATATTTCTTAAATCTGAGAACACTCGTAACAATAAACAACAGGATAACTCTTCTCTTTCAATTAGTGCATTATTTATTTTGTACAACAGGTAGAAAAGGAATAAAAATCGTTGTTCCTGATTCAGCCGGAAGACTAAAAAATTTTGAGAGATGATTCGATTACATTGAGTGTTTACTGTGTTTTATTTTGTGTATAAAGTATCATCTGGTAAGTCTCTAACCTAGATACTATGCATGGAATTATCTTCCACTCTTCATTCCCTTAGAATATTTCTTTCTATAATTTTCACGTATTTTCTCACAATGCTATCATGTTATATGAGGTTGCATAGCTGCTGAAAGGTACACCTCATATAAAGGCGTTCAAATGTTGCGCTTTCCGTAGTTAAAACTCGAAGCAATTCATGCATAGCTCCTCTATTCATAAAATAATTTCCAAGTATCCATGCGCAGTGTATGTATTTCCCAAGACACTTTGTTTAATAGACTAGCATATATATATATATATATATATACATATATATATATAT
>NC_069000.1:31857972-31859400 GCF_001194135.2 Octopus bimaculoides | reverse complement strand
ATATATATATATATATATATATATATATATAATAACTGTTTCTAACATAAGCATAAGGATACAAAATTGTTAGTTAAATCGACTGTAGCAGTTGTCTGCTACTCTATTTAACTGACCTAGAATAGAAAGAATGAAAAGAAAAATTGACTCCGGTGGGATTTGAGCATTGAGCGCAAATAGTCCAAAAGTAGTACAGCGAGGCTTATTCTGCCAAATTCCCGCAACTATGTATGCTAATAATAATGACAGTAATTCAATAACAGTAATAAAAATATAGTGAAATTCGAAGTAACTGTTATTCTCGACCTTGAGAAATAAAATTTAGTTGAAAGAGGAAGTAAAGATGGTTCGATAGTAGGTGAACGTCTCAATCGATGCGAGAATCACCAAGTGTTCGATTACTAAGTCACACAGGAACGAAAACAGCCAATCAGAAACGATAAGCTCTTGTATATGTCTTTCTTGTCGTATTGGCGATATGAGAATAATTCTATATGTAAACGGAAATTCCAGCAGATAATTGGCAGTATAGCAGAATGGAAAAGTTCTAGAATGATACAATGTTAAGGCAGAGAGAGAGAGAGAGAGAGGACAGAGAGGGGCTAAGACTAGAAGGAAGAGAGAATAAGAGTTGGGGATGGTAAGAGTAAGAAATAGTGATAGATTCTGTTACAGCGCGTGAAAGAGAATTGAGACTGAGAAAGACAAACAAAATGGTGATGCCTGCCAGGTATTTACTAACGCCTTAATAAAAGTTCAGACACGAAATTAACAATGTACAATACATATACATACAAGCGAACATAATCACACTCACACGCTCAGAAACACACCCTGCCTCACAAACATATATTACTTGGCGTGTATTCCGTGTACATCTTACATATATATATATCTTCCATATAGACAGGTTCTTCACAACTTTCAAAAGTATTATATTTTCTATCAGTATGCCATACACAATAACTGATTGTACTTGTAACATTCAGCATATTGTATTACTTACTACATATTCATATAAGTGAACTCACTCACACACATGCACACACACCCACACACATTCTGCATGTCCACATGCATGTGAGTGTCTGTGTGTGCATATGTATGTGCATGCGATCGTGCGTGCGTGCGCGGGTGCGTGTGTAAGCCAAATAAGAAAACGACGCGAGATTTTTAGCACATCTTTCATGATCAGTTAGAATTGTTATATATACCAAATCTGCTTTCAACGCCAGTTTACGCAAAAGATCAAGGTGACATTTTACGTCATATTTGCGGTTTTATTCATTAGAGAGGCACAGTATGTATGTACGTGTGTTTGAGTGTGTGTATGTGTGTATTTATATGTAGACACACACCCATATATATATATATATATATATATATAAAAACAATATATGAGTAAATGCATATATATGTACATGTATG
>NC_069000.1:31852923-31854614 GCF_001194135.2 Octopus bimaculoides | reverse complement strand
TATATATATATATAAATATGTATGAATATAAGTATATGGATATATACATATATACATATATATGTCTGTGTGTGTATGTGTGTACATGTATCTATCTATCTATCTATCTATCTATCTATCTATCTATATATATATATATATATATATATATACAAATATATATACAAATATATGTACATATATATGTGTGTGTGTGTGTGTGTGTATTGTGTTTGATAAGGGCGCAAAAAAGAATCTGATACTTGATGAGGAGATGACTGAGAGTTTCAAGCATGTAAGGATACAGATAGATAGATAGATAGATAGTTAACCAGACAGACAGTTACACACAGATAGTGAAACAGACGGAGAGACAGACTGATATGTAAAGAGCAAAGTAACAATAGCAGAATGAGGTAATTACGCGAAAGCGGGTGATGAAGAGTATTTTAGAATGTAAGAAAAGAGGAATCTAATCTAATCCAATTGTGAAAGACATATCATCGCAGCTTTCATTGCGGATGTAAGTTATTTTAAAAGCTTCCAGTTAGAAGATTTTATCAAATGAATTCTAGCGAATAATCATTTAGCTCGTATGAATTTTAAAATATCATCCCGCTACTTGCATCTAATTCTGCCTGAAATCTCTCTCTCTCTCTCTCTCTCTCTCTCTCTCTCTCTCTCTCTCTCTCTCTCTCTCTCTCTCTCTCTCTCTCTCTTTCTCTCGCTTGCTCGCTGATTACATGTGAGTGTGTGAACCACTGAGTATGTCAATCTATGCATGTATGTTTGTATATGTTTATATAAACAACCAAATAAATCTGATCTCTTAATTCCCTTCACCATATAAGACATCGCTCTCGTTTGTTGAGTAGTTTTGGTCAAGGCGAACTGGCAGAAAAGTTAGCACGCCGGGCAAAGTGATTAGCGACATTGCATCCGTCCTTACGTTCTGAGTTCAAATTCCGCTGAAGTCGACTTTGTCTTCTTTCATTCGTTTGGGGTCAAAGGAATAAATACCAGCTGAGTACAGGTATCGAAGTAATCAGCTTAGACTCCTCCTACTAAATTACTGGCCTTTTGCCAAAATTTAGTCGACCAGATGTCAACGTCATAGTGTCGAGCCACAGGAATATAGACCTGATTGGTGAAAGACTAAAAAGATATGAAGCCGTGAACAGAGCAGAATTAACGCGGAAAAGTCAGTGGGCTCGCCACTCGGCACCTGCAGAGGCAAGTCTATGCCGTCCAACAAAGTCGTGCGGCGCTGGAGAGATGGTCCGGTTAAATTACTCAGGATCTGGTTCGGTCTGGACCTCGACCTGGAGAAAAACTGGGACAACGTGACAAGCAGGGTAGCCAATGGGTCAAGAAGAAGCTGGCCTTGAAAGTTCGAACCGAGGTGGCGAATGCGTACATCGCATCCGTCATCTATTACCGTTTGACCGTCTTCCCTTGCGCCGTTTGATAGTTGATCAAGCTGGTGCGATTTCTCTTCCGTTTTCTGCTCAGACACTCCATCTGATGTCAACAGCCGCTGAATGGAAGGCTTGCAGTGGTTGCTGTGGGCGTGGTTGCTGCTGTCAGGCTACGGCATTTCCAGCGTTTTCTTGACGGTGAGCAGGTGTAGTCGCCACATTTGTCGGATTTACTTTTCCACAGCTAGTCTCTTTGACTGAGCTGCAATCCTGAATTAGGCGTAAACCGAGAAG
>NC_069000.1:31849712-31851547 GCF_001194135.2 Octopus bimaculoides | reverse complement strand
AAGTCTGCATCTGATATAAAAAATATTGCCTATTTATATCAGTATTATTTTCTTAGTGGAGGCGCGTGGCTTAGTGATTAGGATGTCAATATCATGATCATAAGATTGTGGTTTCGATTCCTGGACCGGGCGACGCGTTGTGTTCTTGAGCAAAACACTTCATTTCACGTTGCTCCAGTCCACTCAGCTGACCGGCGTCCCACCCAGCTGGGGAACACATACGCCATTGAAACTGGGAAATCGGGCCCATGAGCCTGGCTAGGCTTTAAAGGGCGCATTTATTTTTATTATTTTCTTAACGTTTTTTTTTTCCAGGATTGAGGAGTACTGATGCCCCATTATAAATCTAACGAGATTGGTGGAAGAGAGAAGATAACTTAAAACTGGAACCGTGGCTCAAATATCTGCAAACAATAGTTTCTACTAAAGACACCCAAATATGCTGGGTGGTGATGTGAATCCAGATAACGGGTTAAATCCACCACCCATGTAAGCCATAACAGCATTTTCATTCAGAACGCAAATAACCTCAACAAATATGACTACAAGGTAACTACTCCGTCGTTCAAACAGTTCCGCCATTCCACTACGTTGTTACTTTCTTATTGATCCAAAAGGATGAAAGCAAACGCGCCCTAGCCAGGATTTGAATTTAGAGCGCAGAAAATTATTATAAATACCACGAAGCAATCTGTCCAACTCCCTAATGATTTTGCCAATTAACCACCTGTGCCATTATTTTACCCTTAGTTTTCTTGTATATTTTTATATTGTTCAGTTATTACTCATAGTTTAATATTTTCATTTCCATTGCGCTCTCTGTTAACTGTTATCACGAAAATTATGATTTATTTTATAATTATGAGAGTTTTATTGCTGTTACAATTAGCTATTCACCTTTGTAAGTTTATTTTAAATTCCGTTTCAACTATTAATTTCACTAATGTGAGCATTCTTGTACAATTTTACGAATTAAACTGAAAATTGAATAGATTTGTGCTGATAATATTGCAATTCTTTTTCTTTTATCGATGTACATAAACTGTTAAACTCTCATATGACTTCCTCTGCAGTCCGTTGATGAATGCATCATGTGACCATTGACTATTATAAACGTCTGGCTACTAGAAATACGATCGTAACTAGAATAAAATCAAATTAGATCAAAACATACAAATTGAAATAGTATACATATTTATTTTTTACTCCGTACTGTCAGATAAACGTACGTAAGATAATACTTGTATGATCAAACTAAATAACAATCCAGAAAAGAAATCTTTTCTCAAGAGTCGATTTATTTTATATATATTTATATATAAATAAATATTTTCTGTTCACAAACATTTGTATTGACAAGAGGTATCATAAACAAACTCAAAATGTCGAGCACCGACACGGAACTTATTTTTGTAAGCCTAGTACTTATTCTATCGGTCTCTTTTACCGAATCTCTTTTACATTCAATTTGTGTAGGTCCTTCGGGCTCTTTGGGAGAATAGTAAAATGCTATGGACCCTTGAAACCCAGGCTGTAGCAGTAACTGGTCCTGAAAGGTGACGGAAGTGTTAGGATCTTTGGCACTGCGCAGCGGCGACACGTTCTGATATTTGTATAGCTTTCAATGCCAAAATTTTCTAAATCCCTTCCAGGTTCTTCCAGGGAAGAAGAGTCTTAACTGTTTCAGCCTTTCCTAGTAGCTGAGATATTGCAAAGAGACGATTATCGTTGTGTAATTTCACTATATATATATATATATATTTATTTATTTATTTATGTGTTTTAGCCAAGTGGCTGCGGTCATGCTGGTGCACCACCGTGAATATATATATATA
>NC_069000.1:31848763-31849574 GCF_001194135.2 Octopus bimaculoides | reverse complement strand
ACAGAGAGAGAGAGAGAGAGGGAGATACATACATAGACAGATAAATATGTGCATATGTGTGTGTTTGTGTGTGTGTGTGTGCGTGTGTGTGTTTGTGTGTGTGTGTGTGTGTATGTGTGCGGCCACACGCGGACATACACACAATAGACTCAGAATAAAACTGATACCCGTCAGTTTTATTTCGTTAACAAAAAACTTACATTCGAGAATGCCTATACAAGGAGTAGTTGAAAAGAAATTCTTTCCAATCCATGTTGATTCGGCTTATAGCACTTGACTATAAGAAAACTCCTGAACATAGAGAAAGAAACAATTAAAAATAACCAGCTTGGCAGTCGTGGTTCGTACAAATAATTAGAGGCAGAATAACAGTTTTTATATGTAACATAAATCATTTGAAGATCAGATAAGATTACAAAGACTAATGAAAAAAATAAAAGAATGTGTACACAATACTCTAGAGTAAATAAAATACTACAAAGACAACTTAATGATGCACTTAAGAGTAGTATTTGAAAAAAAATGCAATGTGATAGCCATAATTATTATCGACCAGCCGATGTCTACAGATGCTCGCGTAAAAAGCGACGAAGACAGTATTAAAAAAAATTGAATCTAAACAAAGCAGACAAGAAAATAGACCTAGGGAAGAGAAAAGGGAGAGAGAAAGAGAGAAAAAGAAAGTGAGAGTGATTAGAAGTGACAGACAGACAGATAGACACACACACACACATATACATATTGATATATATATATACATATATGCATGTATACATATATATATATATATATATATATATATATATATATA
>NC_069000.1:31847759-31848676 GCF_001194135.2 Octopus bimaculoides | reverse complement strand
ATATACAGAGACTTATTTATGTATATAGTGCAATACAGAAATTGATATACAAACAATCCGACAGACATCATAAACGGAATAACACACAAAAAAAAATAGGGAATAAATAAAGGATATTAAATAGGTATATAGAAAATGACCGAAACAATTTGCGAATAGAAGCTAAAAGAAGAAAGAGAATATCACAAGAAATGATAGACAACATTGCAAATATAAAGCGGGTATGAAATGGCATATTCTGTTTTCTCTTATTAAGAAAAAGCCACATGAAAACACTGCAGAACGAAATAGCCAACCAGAATGGAAGAAAAGCTTATTTCATATGAATATATTACAAAAACGAACAAAACATCTCAACATGGAGTATATAATTCTTGACAAATATCATGAACAGAATTTTCAAAAATATCCTCGAACCAAATAGATTAAAGACATCTAAAATAGAAACGATTGAAGTCACTTATTTGTGATGAGTAAATATAATGAATGATGATGTAAGACGATTCCTGCAAGCAAATCTCAATTCGTGCAATGTCTAATTGCTTATGTTTGAAGCACAAAGCTTCGCATTAAGATGTTGAGGCATCACTTGTTTACATTGAGCATCGTTTCATTCTAATTCTACACAAGCATGAAAGAAAAAAGCCTTAGGATTAACGAAGGCATGCATAAATATCTTAACACTGACCACATCATGTATAGGAAAAGATCTTCTACAAAACACTTATCTAGTATATTTGTTTCGCTAATTTGAGTTACAATTGGTTGCAATATTTCTTTTCACCGAAAACAGCATGAAAACGTACTGAACTAGATTTATATATATCACATACTACGCCTGTATGCATAAATCTACATCTATCTATCTATCTATCTATCTATCTATCTATCTATCTATCTATCTATCTATCTATCTA
>NC_069000.1:31847155-31847739 GCF_001194135.2 Octopus bimaculoides | reverse complement strand
TATATATATATATATATATATATATATATATATTTCTTTTACTTGTTTCCACCATTTTGATTACGGCCTTACTGGAGCACCACTTTATGCATGTGTGTGCGTGTGTATGTGTGTGTATACATGTATATATGTATATATGTATGAATGTATGTACGTATGTATATATGTATACATGTGGGTATGCATGTATGTACGTATGTATGTGTGGAACTGCAATGGCCCAGTGGCTAGGACAGCAGATTGCGGTCGTAGGATCGCAGTTTCGATTCCCAGACCGGGCGTTGCGAGTGTTTATTGGGCGAAAACACCTAAAGCTCTACGAGGCTCCGCCAGGGAGTGGTGGCGAATCCTGCTGTACACTTTAACCACAGTTTTCTCTTACTTTTCCTTCCTGTTTCTGTAGTGCCTGTATTTCGAAGGGCCAGCCTTGTCACACTCTGTGTCTGTGGAGTGCTCAGCCATTTGCACGTCACGAGCAGGCTGTTCCGTTGATCAGACCAACTGGAATCCTCGTCGTCGTAACCGACGGAGTGCCCCGATGTATGTATATGTATATATATATATATATATATATATATATATGT
>NC_069000.1:31844205-31846145 GCF_001194135.2 Octopus bimaculoides | reverse complement strand
AGCTAGCTAGATAGATAGATAAATATAAATATAAATATATAGATAGATAGATAGATAAATAGATAGATAGATAGATAGAGAGATAGAGAGACAGACAGATAGATAGATAGATAGATAGATAGATAGATAGATAGAGAGAGAGATAGATAGATATATATGTCAATTTTTAAGATACTACTCAACTTCTGAACGTTGACTATAGAAAGATTTGTACACAAACTTTGCTGATTTATTAGAAAAAGTGAATGAGAAACTAATGCTCTGGATAGGAACAAGTGGAGAGATGCTGTTAGGACTGGTTGCAACGGCTGGGAGGAAAAGATGATTCAGCACTTTGAGCTTAAAAGGGCTTTTCGGAAAGGAACGGTTGGAACTGAAATCAGCAGCGTTCTGTTGTCAAAAGCAGGATACGGGAATCACATTAAATCACATAAAATCGAAATGCCTAGGTAGGTTATAATCTTGAAGCCCCATTACCTCATACGACTTGTGCCGTATGTCACAAAACTGAAAAAAAAAAAAAACATGCTAGTTCACAAAAACAGTCCTTTGGAATCAAATTCCAAAGGACAAAGATATAGAAGAAACTTAAATAATATCTGTCATTTGTGTTTTAAAACTTGTAAGTCTGCAGCTGGTCTTAAAAGTCACCTGAGGGCTCGTCAACGGAGGGGTTGTGCTGTATGACGGGTGTGATGTGAGTGTTAATGGAACGGCTACCATCAGTCAAGATGAAGCTATGAAGGCGGCGAGCTGGTAGAAACGTTAGCATGCTGGGCGAAATGTTTGTGGTATTTCGTCTGTCTTTACGTTCTGAGTTCAAATTCCGCCGAGGTCGACTTAGCCTTTCATCCTTTCAGGGTCGATTACATAAGTACCAGTTACGGACTGGGCTCGATGCAATCGACTTAATCCATTTGTCTGTCCTTGTTTGTCCCTTGTATGTTTAGCCCATTGTAGGCAATAAAGAAATAAGATGAAGCTATGATGATGATGATCATCATCAACATCATCATCATCATCATCATCATTATCATCACCATATATATATATATATATATATACATATATAGAGAGAGGCGTGCAGATTAATGGTCAGAGTGTTGGACTCATGATCGTAAAATTGTGCTTTCATTCCCTAGACTGGGCGATGCGCTTTTGTCTTTAGCAAAACACTTCATTTCCCGTCGCTACAAACAATCTAGTTTAAAATGCGTAGTCTTGCGAGGAACCAGCGTCCTGTCTAAGGAGGAATATATATGCCAGAGAAACCAGGAGACCGTCCCTGTGCTCCTTGCAGATTAATGTGGACTAACCATGTATATAGTATATATATTTGCCCTTTAAAATATTTCTATTCCGAGGTCACTTCAAACAATATGAGCGTAGCGTGGCCTAATACTTAACAAATCCGTTTCGCTACAACGATCTCTTTTGTTTGATTCCATTGGGTGGATGCCATTGGGTGGATTCCATTGGCTGGCTTTTTGGGTAAGACTCCTTTCTTATAACACTGGGTCGATCCAGAATTTGAGAATGAATTCGATTGGGTGGAAATTGTGCAGAAAACCTTTGAATGGATTGCAGTTCTGATTCCGACAGAACATTCCTATCACGTACACTGTATCACGCTGATTTTGCCTGAAGATAACATTAAGGGTACACCTGTACATGGAATGCTTAGGCACTTTTACACTAATTCGAGAGAAGGTCATGCACTTAATCCAATAATTGTATGGTTGCTCATAATCGAGCAGTGGAAATCCACTCCCACAACCACGATCGAGATTAAATTTTTAAAATTAGATATGCCAATATCTGAAAAACTACGTATAAAATTATGTGTAAGTACGATCATTTGTGTGTGCATGTGCGTGCATGTGCGTGCGTGCTTGTGTGTGTGTGTGTGTGTGTGTGTGTGTGTGTGTGTGTGTGTGTGT
>NC_069000.1:31842542-31844177 GCF_001194135.2 Octopus bimaculoides | reverse complement strand
GTGTGTGTGAGTGTGTGTGTGTGTGTGTGTGTGTGTGCGTGACAGTGTATGTTCGTGTGTGTATAAAGTATATCGAATGTAAGACAACAGGAAGCTCATCTTCGAAAGAATCAATTTAAAGTGTAGGAGTTGAGTAAATTTATCACCTTTGCTTTTAGTACAGTTAAATTACACACACAAACACTCTCACACACACATAAACACATAAACATGCACACACACACATACACATGCATGTGTACATATATATTCATATAATATATATATGTATATCTCTGTGTGTATGTGAGTGTATGTATATGTGTATATCTCTATATCCATACGCATTCAAACACATATCAATACACTGAAATATTTTCTTGTATCCTCTACCATTGCGTTTTCACGCTCCTACGCTGTTTGGCACCAAGCGCAAAAATGCACGCATACACGGGCAGGCAGTGACGTACACGTAAGCTTTCAGAGTTAAGTGATGAAATCACATTCGTAGATACATGAGAACTTCTAAAACGAACTGGAATTCATTCAGAAACGAAAGGACACAATGATTTCTATGAAGATATTTAAGATAGAGTTAACGGTGTATATTCAACATCATACACTGTAATGGTAAATCCATTGCAGAACGCTGGTTAAATACGTTATCAGAAATAGCTGGAAGCAGGAATAACTTTGGCATTAACGGTAAATCAATACATCTAGCAATTTGCTAACAAGATAGCAAAAACACTGTATTGGCTGAAAGACTTAGAACGATATCACAACTTTCTTCTCCAAAATATTTGTAACTTATTGTTTTTTTTTATTTGACTTACATTCATATACTCTTTATTGTTTTTTTTTTTATTGTTTGAGTGTGACTGAGACAGTATGTGTGTGAGTGTGTGTGTGTGTGAGTGTGTGTGTGTGTGAGTGTGAATGTGTCCGTCTTCTTTTTCCGTAAGTCTTTGTATATTTTTGTGGTATGTACAAATTGGTGCTTTGGATATGTGCTTTACAATACTATCAAAACTTTTGAATGCTCTCTCTCTCTCTCCCTCTCTTTCTCTCCGTCTCTTCCCCCCTCTCTCTCTCTCTCACTCTGTATGTACACACACACACACACATACATATATACATACACATATGTAAATTTATTTATAAAATATGCTCATATATATACATATATGTATATATATACACATGTATATATGTACGTATGTATGATTGTATGTATGAGTATGTATGCCTGAATAATATATATATATATATATACGTGTACGCATGTATGCATATATATATTATATATATACATACACACACAGAGGCAGGTAGACATACATACATACAGATATATATAGATAGATAGAATGATAGCTAGCTAGATAGGTAGATAGATAGATAGATAGATAGATAGATAGATGTACATTTTCAATATTTTCTTAATGTGCTATATTCGAGCTCCATTCTTCATGCTTCTTTAAATCATATAGCCATAAAATTATAGTGTCGGCAACATTTTAAGGTGTTCTATACTTTCGGTGGTTGAATATCACGTTCAGATTAAACACAATTATACTGCCTTGGCACATATACTTTTATCAAGCATATAGCTTGCAGGCATATACATCAGTGTCCCAACTTTCAGATATATAT
>NC_069000.1:31841245-31842043 GCF_001194135.2 Octopus bimaculoides | reverse complement strand
ATATATATATATATATATATATATATATATATACATGCATACATGCTCACGTGTGTATTTCTTTTTAAAATATACATATATCGAAAAAATAGTCTGATAACCCTGTACGGACAATATTTAGTTTTCCCCGTGCGTTACCATTACACCAACGTACAATATGCATTTTTCCCGTTTCATTTAAGAACCATAACTAGTTCGTAGTTTTGCTTTTGTAAACAAACATCATGCAATTTTCTGCAATGGTTTTTGGTAACACACTTGTCTTGAAAACAAAGAGCTATTGGTTCGAGTACCATGCTTACGGGACACCTACGTGTTTTTCCGTCGTGGGTTTATATGCCTCAATATTAGACTATTTTCTTAAGCTTTAAGCTTAAAAATTATTATTATTATTATTCTTATTATTATTATTATTATCATTATAATTATTATAATAATTATTATTATTATTTACAGAATTGTAAAAATCGACGCTGCTTACCAAAATCAAAAAGAAAACATTGCATATAGGCGCAGGAGTGGCTGTGTGGTAAGTAGCTTGCTTACCAACCACATGGCTCTGAGTTCAGTCCCACTGCGTGGCACCTTGGGCAAGTGTCTTCTACTATAGCCTCGGGCCGACCAAAGCCTTGTGAGTGGATTTGGTAGACGGAAACTGAAAGAAGCCCGTCGTATATGTGTATATATATATATGTATGTGTGTTTGTGTGTCTGTATTTGTCCCCCCACCATCGCTTGACAACCGATGGTGTGTTTACGTCCACGTAACTTAGCGGTTCGGCAAAAAGAGACCGATAG
>NC_069000.1:31835653-31840548 GCF_001194135.2 Octopus bimaculoides | reverse complement strand
TATATATATATATATATATATATATATATATATATATATATGTATATAGATAGATAGATATATATACATATATATGCATATCGATACATACATAGACGCACATTCATACATTCATACATACATACATACATACATACATATGTGTATGTGTGTACAAGATTGACCAGAAGTCACTCGACAGTAAATCAAAATTCCATAAATATCATCTACAATTCGGTATTGACTTGAATGGAATAATGTGTCGCTCAAGAAGGAGTTCAGTTTGAACAATTGCCTGCCTGACATTTGTTTGTTGCGTAGTCTCAGTCAAGTTCTAATCGAACATGCCTATGATGAACGCTGTTCGAAATATGACCATCTTATGTTACATTATATTAGCATTTCTAGCACAGCAGTTACCCAACACACCATTCCTTTCCTTAGAAAATAGAGAGGGATTTGAAGGAAGTCTTGTTGCTATTTCTGTTAGACAGAAAGAACCATAGAAATGATGTCTCTTAGGTGGTAGCTGATTTTTTTTTTTAACACCGGAGCAGCCGTATAAGAAATGGCTTTGCTCAAGAGTAGTCTTACGATTTTTTCAGAGACCACTTCACGGAGGGTGGTGAGCTGGCAGAAACGTTAGCACCCCGGGCGAAACGCTTAGCGGTATTTCGTCTGTCTTTACTTTCTGAGTTCAAATTCCGCTAAGGTCGACTTTACTTTTCATCCTTTCGAGGTCGATAAGTTAAGTATCAGTTGCGTACTATGGTCGATCCAATCGACTTAATCCCATTGGCAGTCCTTGTTTGTCCCCTCTATGTTTGGCCCCTTGTGGGTAGTAAAGAAATAAGAAACGTTAGCACGTTTAGTGGTATTTCGTCTGTCTTTACATTCTGAGTTCAAATTCCGCCAAGGTCCACTTTACCTTTCAACCTTTCGGGGTCGATAAATTAAATATCAGTTGCGTACTGGGGCCGATCTAATCAACTGTCCCTCTCTCCCCAAAGTTTCGGGCATTGTGCCTAGAGTAGGAAAAAGAAAAGAGAGCAGTTCAAGGTAAAAGACATTGTATTGCCATTGTTACTGTGTGAAGCTATCTGTCTGATGATTCATTTTGCGCTCGTGGTGGTGGTAGTTGTTCTTGGTACCGATAATATCTGGTTTTTATTAATGTTACATCCATGTCAGATCAGATTAAACAAAGCCATTTTTAAAAAAATGTGCTCCAATTGTGACTATAGGTCTTTATTCTGATCAGAAGCTCTCTCTCTCATTGGCTCAAACTTTAATCAAGTTTGAAACTCAGGTTGATGAGATTATGGACTGAGTGGACACTTCTTACAGTGAATCAACTTACTTTCTATTAATGCACTTTGATTGAGTCCATCGTTATAAATAGCTGGAAAATAGTAAAACTTGTGAACGTTCTGCAAACAATCCTCAAAGATACAATTCAATTTCCTTGGTGGGTAAAAATATCTATTTGCGGATGGCTAATGTCATAACCATTGTTTATTTCAGCGTGTACTGTGTGTATATGTGTGTATATTTTTGAATTTTCATGTATATGTATCTGTATGTATAGGTGTGCAGTTGTGAATGTGTGTTTGTGCAGTGCCTTTACTGGTAACGTTAGAATCGACCATCGATCAGAGAGTATCTAGAATCACCTTATCTAATCTTGGAATTGAATAATTTGATCCTAGATACTCTGTCCATGAAAACAATAAATAAAACAATATGGTCACGGTTGTAATAGTTTTGATGGAACGTCTTTTTTGATCTGGGAATTAAATAACACAACCGACACCAATCACAATTTTATACAAAACATAGTGATTAATATTGACTTGGATAAATAACTTCCATTCATATATTTTAAAAATCTATACACACATACAAACACAGAGACAGAGGTACATATATACACCATGCAATCACATACTCCACTACGAGCACATACGCGCGCGCGCGCACACACACACATATAATCCGAATATTGTTGACTAATTAATAAACGTTGACTTCTTATGAAACTTAATATTCCACTCATCAGTCGCTGCTGATCTACGCTTTCAATCTAAGATCTCGCTTTGAAGAGCAGTCTGCTCTAATCAACAATACAGCAGAGATCTTGTGACACATTCCAGCCAGTCAAACCCTATTACCAATCTAGTCATCGTCGCCGCCGTCATCATCATCATCATCATCATCAAAACCACCACCACAACAACCACCACCACCACAAACTGTCTGATCAATAATCTATAGAAATACTAACTTCAAATATCGCATTTTCTTTCTAGCTCCTGAATGAAAGAACCACTTTATGACACATAACATATTCCATCTGCGACTCTTTGCTCAATTAATTATTTCATAACGGAATCCGCAGTACAGCTATACTGCAGTTATCATTTCACGCTTCCTTTAACACTTTAAAGCCAGGAACCCACATCACGAAAACTTCTTGCATTGGTGACAACAGTTTCTCGTTCCTTTCAAATCAGGACGCCGCTGCACCAGTACCCGCAAGCACGCATGCACGCGAAAAAAATATTTAACTATGATAGGTAGCTGCGCTCAGGTGAAACAGTAACAACACAGTCTCTCCCTTATTCTAAGACGAAGGGGAAGGCCCGAAACTCTAGAAGCGATTCACGCACACACAAGTTAGGACACTCAGGTATAAACTCACAGAGATCTGCTCTTCAGTAACAACTATTTTTTTTCAATATATTTAAATTCTTTGTAGAGAACTATGAATACTCGCTACTATGGCTTGAAAAATAGCAACTGGCACATTGTAGCAATACGACACAAGCCTGTTTTTGTCATTTTGCTGGAATGCTTTGCATCTTGTACGTTCCTATGTAACAGAGGTCCACTTTTCTTGAGCCAATAAAATAGGTACTTGTGAAGTACTGGAGTGAATACCCCCCACTACACACCTTCCACAAAATGCTGAAGGCTGCCATGCGCATATGCTAAAAAAATGTATCCTTGCGCATAAAGTAGAAACTATTGTTATTATAATTTGTTGTATTAAAACAGCGAACTGTCAGAATCATTAGCACGGCGGACATGAGGCTTTGTGGTATTTCTTCAGTCTTTACGAGCTTAGATTCCGCCGAGATCAACTTTCCCTTTATCCTTTCGTGGTCGAAGAAATAAGTATCAATAAAGTACTGGGATCGAGGTAATAGATTACCCACTGCGCCAAAATTTCAGGTCTTGCTCCTGTTAGAAGAAATTATTAATAGTAGTAGCATCAAGGCGGCTAGTTGTTGGCAGAAGGGTTAACGGCATTTTGTCCGTCTTTACTTTCTGAGTTCAAATTCCACCGAGGTCGACTTTGCCTTTCATTCTTTCGGGGTCAATAGAATAAGAACCAAGTTGAGCATTGAGTCCAATCCTCCGAATTTACTGCCCCTGTGCCAAAATTTAAAACCATTATTAGTAGTAGCATCATCATATTTTATAAAGCTATATCCCTGCGTTTGTGCAAATTTCTTTTGAGCGTGTCAAATATTTTTTCTTGTTATAATGCTTCACCGTAGGGTATATTTTGCTGTGTCTGGCATTAGCTTATCGTTTCGTCTCATTGTTTTGTGAAATATATGCAGTACGAGTTGGGTTTATTTTGTTTTTGGATTATTCTAATTCGTTTGTACTAATGAGATCAATTTTATGTTTTAGAATCCGGTGGTGATTTTGAAGAGTATGAGCTACGTGCCTAGTCTTTGGTGTGTCATATATTCATATGGCGTATCCCTTATGTATGAGAATGTGTTGTATCACTTTAGTTAACAATGATTGTGTGATGTATCTGATGTGTGGATTATGTTATCACATTCGCTCGAAATTATGTGGTGTATGTACTATGTGGGTGTAGATTTATATTATTCGGTGGTTCTTTTAACAGAACATGTGATTTGTGAATCTTTCATGGACGATGGAGTAAGAAAATGTTACCGAATTAAATATGTATTTCACAAGAAATATAGTTTATCTAGTAGGACTATTTTTGAACCCTTTGTCGAATTGTGAACCGAACTTGTTTGTTGCGGTTTTATGCTTATGTTTTTTTTTCTGTATTGATACAAGTGCATTGAATCTGTTCACGTTTTCACAAGTCGCATTCGGCTTTTATAAGAGATCGAGCTTTCTAGAAGAGCAGAGAGGTTTTTATTCCAAGCTTTGATAATTATACCTGGACAGTGCATTTTAATTTCTTGGCTACTTGGGCAGAGTGTAGCGTATTTAGTGCATGCTTATACGACTTATTTCATGTTGAAATGCTGGCACAATCATTGTACAGTAGACGACGATGCCAACTCGATCTTGTCTGAAGATATACTCGGACATGTATACAGACAAAGCAGCTGGAAATAAAGCGGTCAATTGTCTCACATTTCGTGTTGGCATTTTTACTGTTTTTGCTTTTTTCTTTCTTTCTTTTTCCAGTTATTTGTGGCCAGACATCCTGGCAGCCAAACACAAATTTTTCGTGTCTACTTTTAGCCCAGAGATTTTATGCTATTGTTGGCTTTCTTACTAGCTTATTTCCAATGTTGCATTGCAGGGTATTGACCATCGGGTAGATATTACTTCTATTATCTTTTACTTTGTATTGGAATGTTCATTTCACGGTGTCTTTTTCTCTTTATCTAGCACATTTTGGATTTACTCTTTTTACTCTTTACCCTTTTACTCTTCTACTTGTTTCAGTCATTTGACTGTGGCCATACGGGAGCACCGCCTTTAGTCGAACAAATCGACCCCAGGACTTATTCTTTGTAAGCCTAGTACTTATTCTATCGGTCTCTTTTGCGGAATCGCTAAGTTACGGGGACGTAAACATACCACCATCGGTTGTCAACCGATGTTGTGGGGACAACCACAGACACACA
>NC_069000.1:31834015-31835643 GCF_001194135.2 Octopus bimaculoides | reverse complement strand
ATATATATACATATATACGATGGGCTTCTTTCAGTTTCCGTCCACCAAATCCACTCACAAGACTTTCGTCGACTCGAGGCTATAGTATAAGACACTTGCCCGAGGTGTCATGCAGTGGGACTGATCCCGGAAAAAATGTGGTTGGTAAGCAAGCTGCTTACCACACAGCCTTTTAATGTAGCTTGTTTCCAGTTTATATTTTATGGTTTGCTTATGCAGAGATAATATTTTCTTATGCATCCTTATTTCACTAATCAGCTTCCCTTTCCCTGCTTCTAAGTATTTCTAGTCTTACAGTTTAAATTTTATTGTAGCTTCTATTAGCATCACATCCAGACCTCCTCTTTCTGGCGTACGTATATTCCGCCTATATAATCTTCGAGGTGGTTGCTTCTCAACGCTGCTAGTAGTTTACTCCTTTTTTTCTCTTTGTTTTATCAGTGTAATTTACTTAATACTAAGCTTAAGTTGTAGCTGAATTTTATAACTAGGATGGCTAGTCTAATTATACCTGTTCATCTATTTCTGGTATTGATTTCAGCTTTTAATACCAGACTAAATCTTCTGCATCTCTTTTTATTTACTTATTTCATTTGTACGTGTTTTATCTTTAGTGTTTGTATGAGAATTGTAGTTCAAATCTCTAATTTCAGTGTAAGGTAATTCTTTCCATTTTACTTAATTCTTCTTTTCTTACAATAGCTAACTTGCTACTCATATGTAAGCTCGCAGAAACTTTTTTTCCTAATAGGAATTTTCTCTTCAATCCTTAAGTCATCCATATTAGAGGAGATGCCTTTAGTTTTCCCATGGCATCTATAAACATTATCATTTATTTCAGCATATTTCTTAATGGAGTCATAGGTACGATTAAAAACTATATTCCATAATGAATCGTAAATCAAACCAAACCATATCAAAGTTTGTTTTCCACATTTTGCTATCATTTCTGATAGTCGGATTAACCAGACGCTGTTCTTTACACCGTCATAGTTATCTAGCGCCATCTTTCCTCATCTGGTTATATGATATTACTTTCGAATAATCATACTGTTCTAGACTCTAAATGTAAGGGATTTGCATGTTTTGAGCTCTGTCTGAACAGAATCAATGATTTAACACTTGATTTTGGTCTGCTTCTCAGTTCTTGGAATGCTGCTGACACATAACCAATGGTACTAATATCAGTCAAGTTTTCAGGAAGAAAATACGAATCCTTGATTCTTTTTCAGTTTCTTGCAGTTCTTAATGTATTCGGTTGGTAAATTTCTTGACGGTTAGAGTGGACCACACTTGTGAATCTCTCGATTCTTCACTTTTAACCCATTTCTCTTCTGCCTGAGTCTTACCCGACAATATCTTTCAGCTTGCCTTGATATAGGTATATCAGATCTTGATTTATGTATAAAGCTATCTATTAATGCATTTTAGTTGCTGAAAGTCGAAGGCAGCCTTCCACATTTTCTGACCGAATTGGATTTCTCAGCCTAATATATACATGCTGTTATTAATAGCTTTATATCTACATCGAGATCCAATTATAAAACGAATTCTTCCTGGTTCACTCGAACGTTCATAAATTCTTATGACGTCAGCTACAAATATATATATATATATATATATATATA
>NC_069000.1:31830534-31833903 GCF_001194135.2 Octopus bimaculoides | reverse complement strand
TGTATATATATAATTATTATTATTATTATTATATGTGTGTGTGTGTGTGTGTACGTACGCATATACGTACGTGTGTCTTTCTTCGTGGCCTTTTAAATTTTTTTATTTCATACAAATATTTTGTTCTTTGGGAAGAAACATTCATAATTTTTAAAGCATCTTATCATCTCTGCTTCACTGATAGGATTTGCTTAAGCTTTTCTTTTGCTTCCAGAGTATCTTCTATTTTTATATACTTAGTAATTATTTGAGTCCTTCTTTTATGTACCCTTTTCATTTTTTCATGGTTGATTCTTCTTTTAGGTAGCGATAGCACTGTAATTTATTGCAATTTTATCACGTATTTTTTTTTTTTTTTTTTTTGCAAACTGGGAGCTGATTCAGTTAAATTCAACACTATTTTTTTTTTTTTTTTGCCTATTCACTACCGCTGTTACTGAATCATCCGGTCTGTTGGTATTCACCTTGTTTGTTTCCGTGGACAGAATTTGCTACCAAACTCTGTTGCTTTTATTTATTCCTTTGTACAGTTGTTTGTTCTCTGTAGCTTGAACAGGATTTACGTTATGCGTGCGTGCTCATCAAATATCTTATGCTCTCTTCTTTTATCGACTATATTGCTTCTGTTAGGTCTTCCTTAACGTTCACTCTGGTTGATCTGTTGTAATATATAATTATATTCTAGTTGTTGTTAGGTATGCAAGCACGGTTATATTTTGTTATGGTAATCTATGTAGTTCAATGTTTTTATAAGGAATCCTATGGTCTTCCTCAACATTTTAGATTACAGTTTCTTTTGATTTACTGGAATGCTTTCTTTGTTTTTTTTTTGTATAGTGGTTTCTGTAGTGTTTCCATTGTTTCGAGCGGGAATTTGTTCAATTGTTGTATGCGTGGTTGATATTGCTGTGTTATTTTTATGGGAATTTCCTCGTTTTGTATGTGGTGCTTGTTACTGTATTGTTATGATTTCATTGGTTTGTGATTGGTTATCTTCTTCATTTGTTGTCAGTTTTTTTTCTTTTATCTCTTTGCATATTCCTTCTCTGAATCCTTGTATTTAAAATTTTGCATCTACATTGGTTACAAAAAATCTGCATACATTCATAACTATATTTGCAATGATATTTTCCTTACTTTTTTTTCTATTTTCCATAATTCATGGGTCATTTTGATGGTGTGCATGTGCATGCCTAGTTGATGTATTTTTGTTTATTTGTGTGTGTGTGTGTGTGTGTGTGTGTGTGTGTGTGTGTGTGTGTGTGTGTGTGTGTGTGTGTGTGTGTGTGTAACAGGAATATGCCCCTTCAAAAGAGTGTTCATTGGTCCAACATTTGATTTTATACTGCTTTTGTGCGAAATAAATGGCCAGCCATTCTGTCCAGAATTAATATTTTGGGAGAAAAACATTTAAATCATTACATTCGCATAACAAGCTCAATAAAATCACTTTATGCAACTCTTGTTTTGGAGTTTTTTTCTATTTGATGTCCCTCTGGAAGTAGTTTAGCTGTTTTGGGAGATAAATTTTGTTTCATCTTGATCTGTTGTGTTGAAAATTTACTTTCGATTATTTCTCTTTTGTCTCCAGTGTTCACTTCTTCATTTTAGCATGTGTATAAATTATTTAAATGATGTATTTTGTTTGCAGTGATCACTTGTAATATTTAGAATAATTGTTAATGGTACTAACTGGGATAGATTTGTTCCGATTACATTCAAAATTTAATTCCATATTTGTTTTTTGCACACATCTGTGCAATATCATCAACATGTTTTGCGTGGAACATGCAGAATTAATACTTAAAATAACAAAGCCCATTACATATTGCTATTCTTATAATGTTACATTATTCATTTGGTTTTGGCTCCGGTAGTATTGGATATTGAAATTTTGCGAAGACATACGTCGCAACATCTGTTTTATTATAATTTATATCTCATTTTACTCCCCAGAGCCCTCGATCTTACTTGATCCGATTAATTCCGTGAGAACGGACAGCAGCCTGTTGGCAAAGGTCTCGCAGGGTCTCGTGTCAATTCCGACTTCTCTGAATATTATTAGTACCCCGGGTGCCCCTACAACTACTGGGATAGCATACATTCTCCTCATATTCCACATTATTGCAACTGTGTCTGTACTTTCCAATATTTTCTAGTTATTTGCCATTTATGCATGCATCCTCAGGTATTGTAATATCTATAATCTTGGTTTCCATTTCTCCTTTATCTTACATAATACTATCTAGTCTCTGAGCATTGATTAGGGAGTCACATTGGATTGTAAATTCTCACAGTATCTTATATTCCTTGTTTTCGTGACTCCTGGTTCGTGTTCGTACCATTTCTATGTCCTGTTCAAGCTGTACATTTCATAAAGCCTCCAGCGGCCACGTTATTGTACCTCCTTTTGTAGTTCTCTCGATCCATCTTGTTACAATCACTCCCGATATGTGAAACTGTTTCATTTTTTCGCTGTCACACATCCTACAAAGGGACAATTCGCTTCTTATCTATTTGGAACTTGGTGTAATTAGTTGTCAGAGCTTGTTCCTGTGCGCTGCATATCAATGCCTCAGTGTATCCTTTCAAATCATTTTTTCTTAGCCATCTCAAAGTCCTGGTCTTGTCTTTTCCCTCGATTTCTCTGAGGTATTGACCATGAAGTGATTTCCTTTTCAAATTGCTTATTCTTTCTTCTTTATATAACTGTTTACTCTTTCTTATTCATTTGTTTACTTCATCTACTGCTGCTGCTACTGCTACTACCACTACTACTACCACCACCACCACCACCACCACCATCACCAATACTACTACTACTACTACTACTACTACTACTACTACTACTACAACAACAACTAGTGGAACCCGTGGAAATCTCACGGAATTTTAAAAAATGAAGAGAACCTACTTAAGAAAGAAAGTATGATGTGTGTTTTTATAGCATTCATAACTTAGTTTCTTAAAATATTTTTCACGTTCGTCTACATTCATTTTTTCACGTCTCCATTGTCATTGTCTTCTTCCTCTTTTTATTATTTTTTTTCGCTGTATCTCGCTGATCTGTGTTCTATATCTGCGCATCCTTTCTCGAGCAGCTTGCAATCGTGTTTCTTGTGAATCCAGAGTTTAGGCTAAATTAACCCTTATAAATAAATATCAATATTTCTTAAGTGAGCAGACGTTAAATAATTGCACTTATGCGTATGCGATGGTCGCTAAAAAAAAAAAAGCATTAGATCAATAAAACAAAGGCACAGGAGTGGCTATGTGGTAAGTAACTAGCTTACCAACCACATGGTTCTGGGTTCAGTCTCACTGCGTGGCACCTTGGGCAAGTGTATTCTACTATAGCGTCGGGCCGAC
>NC_069000.1:31826731-31829974 GCF_001194135.2 Octopus bimaculoides | reverse complement strand
GAGAGAGAGAGAGAGAGAGAGAGAGAGAGAGAGAGAGAGAGAGAGAGAGAGGTCAGTACAACTCGTCTCGGATGCAGTGGTTTGTAGCGTACCACTATTTGCATAAGTGATTAGATCTCTAGGAATCACCGAAGATCAATCCTTATCTTTAGTACCGGACGATGATGACCAGATGTCCTTTCTCCTGATCGCAAAAGCTTATGCTGCTCCATCGTCTTTCGAAAATAAGAGGGACACGGAGAATGAACATAACGAAGGAACTTTCAGGTACAGTGCAGTGTAAGAAGAAAGGAAGGAAAAAGTCATACGCCCTCGAAAATAATATATTTACCCCAAAAGCAGACAGACAGGGAGTTCTCTCAGATAACCTGGCTTTCCCTGTCTTGTGAAAGTTCAGCAAGTTTCTGCTGGAAATATTGCCTCTATAGAATATCAGAAAAAAGTTTCATATTAATTTGTTACATCCCTTTTATGTTTCGAAGCGAAGTGCTGCTACACTAACTTTGCGCGTGTTCAACCTTTCTGTTAAGTAAAGGTAGTGGAGATAGATTTAATCGACTGCGTCGATTAACACCATACCTTTTTGTTTTCTTTGCATCTCTGATAGAAAACATAATTATTACAGACTTGTGAACGATAAGGAAACGGCATTAATATAAGAACGCATCAAACGTTATTAAGTTAATAGATTGGTTATGTAACCTTCAGCCAAAGAATGTTACTCTTAAATTTTATGGCTGCACTCAAGAGAAGTCGGCCAAACTGATAACAGATGAAGGCACGAGAAAAAGTTTTCGTAATGAAATAACAGGAATTTCAGTGTTATATGTTACGAAGCAAATACTTAATCATGTTCATTTTGATGTTGCAAGTATTTACTCAATACTATTTTATAAATTTTTATTTGAGTATAAAGCTGTTACCGTCATCATCTTCATCCTTACTTTCTCATTTATTTTTTCATGCTGTCATGAGTTGTACAAGTCTTCTGTAGCTTAGCTTCTCGCTATTTTCTGCAGCCTTTATCACATCATTCGCGAGGTTCAGCGCGCGAAATGAGTCTTCATCAATTCTTATATCATCCTGTATTCCTCCTCCACAAATTGTTACTCATGTTCAACACATTCTTCTTTCTTACTCACAGTATGTAATTCCATTTTCTAGCGAACTGCTTTCTTGTAGTTGATTTGTGTTCTATTGTTCCTGTACTAACAGTTTACACCTAAGATGTCCAACATTCTCACATCCACCTTCTTCCAGGCACATAACGCTACTGGACAATATCGTACGGTATCTACAAGCATCAGAATGTCCGTCTTCCCTCTTTCTTAATAAATAATATCTTTCTAAACGTGTTCGTTTCTGTTCTTAATTTGGTTACCATGCTTTCCGAGTGCTCATCTCTACTTACACATCCTAATAACAATCTAATTTCTAATAAGACAACTTAAGTAAGCGCTTGTTTCAAGCATACTTTGATCAAGTACCTTATTAAAGAGATTCCATATCAGGCAGCTAGAAAAGTTACGCGTCCAATGTGAGTAGCATGGAATGAAATTTGCAGCTTATCGGCAATTACACGGGTTTTCCGCGTTCAGTATATGTTTATTACGCTAGCACTACTTCTATTTCATATATGAATATATTCTTACGTATGATTTGTCCAGGCATACCTGCACACGGTTTGCCAGCTATGCTCATATAAGCTATGGACTTATTCGCGACCCTCTTCGGGTACGTGATGTTAACAAGCCACAGAATTGGCGAGACGTCGTTATCAATCATTCCCAGATGGGATTGGAGTTGAGTTATCTCGCTTGTCCATGACTATCAGATGTTATAAAACCCGGCGCTTTGAGAGGGTATTCTCGACCGCACCATGTCACGGCCTATCGTGCGTTAGGTATATGTGGTTGATATATATATATATATGTGTGCGTGCGTGTATGTGTGAGAGAGTGCGCACACAAGTGCGTATATATATATATATATATATATATATTATTTCAGATCGATATCTACGATTATTACCTGTCTGTCATTGAATCTATTCTAAATGAAACTATGAAATTTTTTAAATCTATCATCTATAAAAAGTTGATACTGAAACAATTTTCTGGCATCAAAATCAATCTCTTCTTTCTCAACACTTGCTATATGAAATAGAAAAATATTACGCCATTATTGGCCGTGAACAAGAAACAGAAGGTTACGACTGCAGTTAGTAACCTTGTGGAGCTATTTGTAATAGAAGAATGTTACACTCCGCCATACATTATATTAGTTAAAACAGTAAGAACCTTCAAATTATTCAGCCATCCTTAAAAATCTCTAATTTATTCTTGGGAAAAGTTTTAATGAAAATTTGGAATACGTCAAGAAATCGTTAAGAAGAAATAGTGGTTTTCAAGAAATCCTAAACTACTAAATCACACTGAGATTTCTTGTTAAACGCAAAACAAGGTATAATGTTGATTGATAAAAACCTATTCCAGGTACAACTACAATTCTAAAAATTGTTAGAACATTTGTTCAAGCGTTTATCCTCTGAGTATAAATAACAAGATTCTGAACCAAAACAACATAAAATGCCCCACTCAATCACACAGCAATTCACAAATAGTGGAAGTGCTGATCCAATTACAACTAAATCACCAACTGTTTCCCCAAAATGTGCCAAATTGCAATTTCATCAGTAGAAACATTATAAGGAATTTGTATTGTGCGCAACTGTTACAACCAGATCTCACATTCATGTGTAGAATTAACTGTTAAATCATTTGAATTAGTTTTAACCAGCACAGAAAAGGAAAATTTCTACAACTTTATAAGAATATATTTGATTTGCTTTATATTTCCTACGATACTACATAAATAATTACCACGTGACACACTAATGAAAGACCGGGCGAAAGTTTGATCTAGGGAATTTTGCGAAATCTTGCATTGATAAATAAATTTTCTGAATTCATGGGAATTGTAGGAAAACTTTAGTTTCTAAATATAATACACATTTAGATATGTGGGTTTGATACGTACACAAATACTCTCACCTATACATACACACATCTACACGCACACACACACAAGCACAAATACACACACACACACACACACACACACACACACACACACACACACACACATGTAGGTACATACATATATAGATGTATACATATATTCTTTTACTTCTCTCAGTTTGCGTCTCCGAAATCCACTCACAAGGATTTGGTATGGCTGGCT
>NC_069000.1:31821771-31826250 GCF_001194135.2 Octopus bimaculoides | reverse complement strand
TATATATATATATATATATATATATATATATATACTTACATACATATACACACACACACACATATGTATGTATGCATGTGTGTATGTATGTATGTATGCATGTATGTATGTATGTATATTGAAAGAATCGACAAATGGAGTACAGTAAAATGGCATAGAAACTACGTTGGTGACTGGTTCCTTCTTCAGCGAAACTCGTCAATGTCAGCAAGTTTACCAATCAACATTCCTTGAAATTTTAAGTGAAAGAAGACTGTCATTTCGCATAACTACATTTGACCCATACAATTTTTATTGCAATTTTCAGAAAAAAATCGCCGTACAATCGTAAAATCGTACAATCGCTATACTCGGATCATTCTTACAATCATCTTCGATAGATAAAACTTGAAGTAATAACAGTGAACCCCTATAGAGAATATTGTTGACTTTACTACAGTACATACCTACATGCATGTATGCATACACACATGCATGTACGCATTCATACATACATGCATAAATACATACATACAGGCATACATAAATACATACATACATGCATAAATACATACATAAATACATACATACATGCATAAATACATACATAAATACGTACATACATGCATACATACTAGCATAAATACATACATAGATGCATACATGCATAAATACATATGTGCAGGAATTTTATCAGCAACATTGGTGAGTGCTCCCGGGTGGCTCTGGTTTCACGTCGGAAATGATCGAAAAATCTACAGTGCTGCTTCAGAGTCTGATGAGACAGCAGCTCCTACATTCGGAGATGGACTACAACAGCAGCCGCAATACACAAGCGATTACGCCATACATACAACCAAATACATAGATAGACTGGCAAGCAGGCAGGTAGACAGGACAAACAGACAGGCAGACAGATAATCGACTATGTATGGAACAATATTTTTAGAATATTTTCAAAGCCGGTTTACTGACTTCTTCAAGATCAAAAATAGTTAGATTAGCACATACAGTTCATCCAAAGACTATCCATTTCCTCTTGTCTTTAAAAATGTTAATCAGTGCGGCTATAATTCACACAACCTTCTCAAAGGTGGAAGAATTTCCGATTTATCTGTTATTAACCATGTACGGCGTTTTTTTTTTCGTTCTATGCCGCAAGATGCACATATTTATGCATTTCAAGTATGACTAGGGCTAAATTAGAACAATTTATTATATAATAAAGGCAGAAAAAAACTACCAAAAATATCTTACTAGTGTGACTTAGCACAAAATGCTGACGTTGCAAGGAACGCCAATGGATCAGTAGAGAAATGTTACCCTAATCAGCAGTCGAACAAGACTACTGTTGGCCAAATTAGAAAAAAAAACTCTCACTACTCATCTGTTTTATTCATCGTGCGATGGTGGCCACCCCCGAATAGCACGGATTGTTAAGCTATAATCATAAATACAAATGAAAATGTTATGTGGACGCATATAAATCACATTGTAAGTGTACTTGAGGTCGAAGGGACGCCCAGCTTATGCTTTCGTGTATCCATATTTCTATGAGGAATAAGAGGTAGCATTCGGGTGACACCACTAAAATAGTTTAATTTATAGATACTATATGAGTATTAAATAATAGGCGAAATGTTGCAATGAGACAAAAAGTAAAATAACTTTAAAATATGTTTGGCCTAGAGTCTTATTTCCAAATTTAGCAAATAACGGCTTGGCACAGAGTAAACTAAGTTCCGAGAGTAATGATAAAATTAATGGTAATTCCTAAATTTCGTTTAATATTGCGAAATAATATTCTTGCATCTTTTAGTAAATCAATCAATCATTCCAGAGAGGTTTGAATCACTGGAAATAAAAAAAACACGTTCAACAAAGAATGAAAAGAAAGTTTAAAATAGCGAGCGACCATTTTGAAAATAAATAGCCAATAGTGTTCAGAGGTTGAGAAATGGTGGTTACCATTGATGTTAATATTAGTATCGATCTTATACTCTTTTCTTTCCACCTCGCTTTCTCCATTTCTGTGTGTGTGTGTGTGTGTGTGTGTGTGTGTGTGTGTGTGCGTGTGTGTGTGCGTGTGCGCGTGCGTGTGTATGTGTCTTTGTGTCTGTGTTTGTCCCCATCACCGCTTGACAACTGGCGCTGTCGTGTTTACGTCCCCGTAACGTAGCTTCTCGGAAAAGGGAACGATACAATAAGAACTAGGCTTAAAAAATAAGTCCTGGGGTCGATTTCTTTGACTAAAGACTTTCATGGCGGTGTTCCAGCATGGCTGCATTCAAATAACGGTCACAAGGAAAATAATAAAAGAATACACATGCGCGCGCACACACACATATATACATACATATATAACACTATAACACGTATATATGTATGTATGTATGTATGTATGTATGTATGTATGTATGTTTGTATGTATGTGTATATATATGTATATATGTGTATGTGTGTGTGTGCGTTATATATATATATATATATATATATATATATATATATATAGAGAGAGAGAGAGAGAGAGAGAGAGAGAGAGATTAGATAGATAGATAGATAGATAGATAGATAGATAGATAGATAGATAGATAGATAGATAGATAGATAGATAGGTAGATAGATAGATAGATAGATAGATAGATAGATAGATAGATAGATAGATAGATAGATAAGAGAATGAGATGACAATGAAATAAGCGATTATCTCACGAACTTTATTAACTTACAGCTATTTCTGCTACGAGTCCACTGCATCTTATAGCAGAAACAGTTGTAGGCTTATGAAGTCCAGAAGATAATCGTTTATTTCCTATCTCATTTATTTTCTTAACTACTGCTCTGTACACGACTAACTCTTCGTTCTAAAGCACATGTATATGGAGTTATTTATTATATTTATTATATTTTTAACACACTACGTCCATAAAGTATATTATCCTGGGATAAATACAATAGTAACAGCCCTATCGACAGCATATATATATACAAGGAGTGCGACGTGTAACTCTCTAGGTAGATAGATATTCCTTAGTTACAGAAACCTGTGCGTGCGTGTGCGTTAATACTGTCTTGAAGGACTTATAACTAAGCCGGCTTGTAAAAATCAGGACAGAAATTTGAAACATCGCTACTGAGCCAAGATTATAGCTGCTGAAGTCAAGAAATCCATTCGCTATGCAAAGAAAATATACAATAACTAATTAGGACTTTGATTGCACCATTTGGTTTAGTCTTTTAATCCTTTTAAACGTATATTCTAATCATTGCCCTTCTAGTTATTTTGTTTATTTGATTAATGAATTTGTCACCCACACATTTCTCTGAAGTCATAGATTTATTAAGAATATTTAGCATATATTATGGTTAATTTCATAAACAACTGATTTCAATCACTTTTAATGAAATTGATTATTTAATCGCCTTATTAATATTTCGCGTTATATAATATTGCTCATTTCCTAAATAGAAGCAAATACCCCCACCTCTCTTCTCTCTTTTATTCTCTTTCTTATTTTTTATTTATTTCCATTCCATTGACACAGGCGTGGCTGTGTGGTAAGAAGATTGATTTCCAACAGCGTGGCTCCGGATTCAGTTCCACTGCATGGCAACTTCAGCAAGTATCTTTTGCTATAGCCCTGTGAGTGCATTTGATACATGGAAAGCGAAAGAAGCCCGTCGTATATATGCATAGGTATATATCTATGTGTGTATGTTTTTTGTCTGTATTTGTCCTACCACCAACACTCGACAACTGGTGTTGGTGTATTTACGTCTCCGTAACCTAGCGGTTGGGTAAAAGAGACTGTTAGGCTAAGTACTAGTCTTAAGAAAAAGTAAGTCCTAGGGCCGGTTTCTTCGACTAAACAGAAAAAACCCTTCAAGGTGGTGCCCCAGCATGGTCACAGTCAAATGAATGAAACAAGTGAAAAATTCCATTTTCTATCCCCCCTTTAATGTAACTCTATAATAATCTATATTCTAATCTTCAATTCGACACGTTTGCCATCAATTCGACACGTTTATTTGGTTTTGTAATTTAGTAGCTTGATTTGTATTTATGACATACAAATTGATAGATTAGAGGGCTTTTCTACGTCGTATTCTCTCGGTGTAGTGTATCTGACAATGTTTTGTAATCATTTCTACATTAGCTTACGTTTTAATGTATAGATTTTCACACACTAGTCTTTAATCTCATGTCATGTTCGTTTAAGCTATTTC
The DNA here is from genome assembly GCF_001194135.2 of Octopus bimaculoides. Taxonomy (NCBI): domain Eukaryota; kingdom Metazoa; phylum Mollusca; class Cephalopoda; order Octopoda; family Octopodidae; genus Octopus; species Octopus bimaculoides. The sequence goes on along the minus strand of NC_069000.1, from coordinate 31,822,044 downwards.
TGATTTAATGATTGCCCTGTTACGACATAATAAATTGCTAGAATAGCATCTAGAAGTTCAGAGTCATACATATTTTTAATATGACACAATCTTCAAACAGCCAATACTATTTTTAGACAGGCCTTTTTTATATATATATATATATTTCTTTCTGAATGCATCTTTCCATTTACAAAGATTGTTTGCGCGAAAATTAAGGAGCGCAATTCTTACAAACATCTTGATTGAAAGCTTTTACAATAATTGTTACATATATATATATATACAGAGAGA
>NC_069000.1:31820890-31821761 GCF_001194135.2 Octopus bimaculoides | reverse complement strand
TAGAATAGCATCTAGAAGTTCAGAGTCATACATATTTTTAATATGACACAATCTTCAAACAGCCAATACTATTTTTAGACAGGCCTTTTTTATATATATATATATATAGTCAAGAAAGGAAATCCAGAGATCCTCAGTATAGAAGAGACATAGTAGTGTTCAAAAATATTCAAATTTAGACTCCGAAGTCTTTAATGGGGAGATCTATTTCACATGGTAAATAGTTGCTATAAGAGGGATCAAGTTGACAGGATATAGAGGTAATTATGCGGATAAACAAACTAGATATATTAAATATAATATAATAATGTTCGCATGAAACACAAAATATGTATACATGTATACATGAAAAACAAGAGAAAATAAGACAAAGACTTGCAGCCGATGAATATTTAAGCACAGATATATAGATATTTATATTTGTAGATCTAACTTACACAGAGTGCAAACAACAGAGAAAATTAAAGGGGTGAAAAAAGGGGTTATAAGTCCAATAGTTGTTTCTGGGGGCTTGATGATCCATGATAATGTTCATAGTTGCAGTTCATCTCAATATACTGCCAAAGTGATGCACTTCCATCTTTGAACTTCTGTGCATTAAGATCTGAAATGCAAGATCTTCTCTACTCTGATTACGGCTGCATATTGATATGAACTACATCCACCAACATTATCACGAATCTCCAGGCCTTCAGAAACAGCTGTTGGAATTATAACACCTTTCTTCCACCCCTTTAGTTTTCTCTGTCGTTTGTACGCTGAGTCAATTGGATCTACTTAATATAGATATCTGTATATTTGTACCTAAATAGTCATCGTCTGTAAGTCTCCATGTTTTACTTCCTCCCGTTTCTCATGTATAATTATATAT
>NC_069000.1:31816711-31817500 GCF_001194135.2 Octopus bimaculoides | reverse complement strand
TAGATTTTATCGGAAAACAAGCGATCAGGATTTTCTGGTACTGGATAATATAAATATTTTCGAATGCAGAGAATATCTTTATCACTCTGTTGGTATGTATGTTGCTTCCTCAACTTCATTCACTCCTTCTATTTCGACTTTCTCCCGTCTTTCTTTCTCTAATATCTTTCAACTTATACAAGGCGGTGAGCTGGCAGAAACGTTAGCACTCCGGGCGACATGCTTAACCGTATTTCGTCAGTCTTAATGTTCTGAGTTCAAATTCCGCCGAAGTTGACTTTGCCTTTCATCCTTTCGGGGTCGCAAACTTAAGTATCAGTTTCGTACTGGGGTTGATCTAATCGACGGGCTCGTCCCCAAAAGTTCTTCGGGCCTTGTAGAAAAGTATATCTTTCAACTTCTATATTATGGAGAATGTACAAATTGAGAATGCTATCTTCAATGCGTTCTGTTTATATTTTTCCCCTTCCACACTCTCTTTATCTCTCACACTCTCCTTCTGTCGCTGCCTCTCTATTACACACACACACACACACACACACACACACACATATATATATATATGACGGGGGTGCTGAAATGTTCCTGGCTTTAAAGGTATTGTGAAAAGCCTAGCTGGAAGCTCAACCTGCCGAGATCTTTTACAGGGTTTCGAAAAACTGATGAACTCCTGCAATAAGTGTGGGAATCTAAGAGGGAAATAATTTGAATAAAATCATAAATTAACTGGTCTTCCTGTATTTTCTTTTACACAAAGCCAGGAACTCTCCAGTACCACCTCGTGTATAT
>NC_069000.1:31816226-31816571 GCF_001194135.2 Octopus bimaculoides | reverse complement strand
AAAAAAAACGATAGAATAAGTACTAGGCTTACAAAGAATAAGTCCTGGGATCGATTTGCTCAACTAAAGGTGGTGCTCCAGCATGGCCACAGTCAAATAACTGAAACAAGTAAAAGAGGTTATGCAAATGTAAGAATGTATTTGATTCGTTCTTTGCCATAGTTCCATATTGCTTATGTGTTCGGGCTATCCAATTTTAAGTATACTACGCAAGCACCTGTTGATGAATGATTGTATTTGCTTATTTGACTTAGCTATTGTTCGCCATGTCTCATCCCCATACAATAACACCGATTTTACGTTAGTGTTAAAAATTCTTATGTTGGTCTTTATTGAAATTACACT
>NC_069000.1:31814174-31816118 GCF_001194135.2 Octopus bimaculoides | reverse complement strand
AAGAAAGGTAGGCCTAAGAACTCGTGGCGTAGATCAACACAAAAGGAACTAGAGAAATGGTGACATTCATGGCAGAGTATAAGTACAGAAGCGAAAAATTATGCGACATGGAATTCAATTATAAGTGGCCTATACTCCGCGTTGGAGGGTTAAAGGCAAGAAGAAGAAAAAAGAATGTATTTATTACTATAAACAATACGCTTGTGTAGTTCATTTCAACCCATGGTATATACAGTAATCACCATAACAATCATCGTGGAATGAAACATTTAGAAACAGAAACACATTTCGAGAGAAAGAGAGAAGGGGGAAAGAGAGAGTGGGGGGAGGGAGAAAGGGGAAAGAGGGATATATGAGGGGGTGACCCTTTGTTTTTATTATATTCGTTTGAGAACTACAAGCTCATTGAATGTTTGATCTCTATCAGAGTCCATCGGGTCAATCATTGTTGCATTTCTCTATCAAGATGAAAAAAAGGCATCATTCCGCGATCGCATACGCACCGGTTGATGGATTCCATCCAGTTTCCAGAAGTGTGTTCCATATCCTTTGCCAGCCGAGAACAAAGACAAATACTTCTAAACCACATGTTAAGCGTGTTGGGGAGAAGTGACGATGGAATGTCTTCAGCGTTATGCGTCAAACAGCACTACTGGTGTTACTGATATGTGGTAGACAAGTTGGCATGCCGTTTATATTAAGTAGTAGTAGTAGTAGTAGTAGCAGCAGCAGCAGCAACAGCAGCAGCAATAGTAGTAGTAGTAATAGTAGTAGTAGTAGTGGTGGTGGTGGTGGTGATGGTGGTGGTGGTGGTAGTAGTAGTAGTAGTAGTAACCAGCAGTGATGGTTGTTTTGGTGTGCAGTAGTAGTAGTAGCAGTAATGGTGGTGATGGTATTATAATTATGAGTGATGGTGGTAGTGGTAGTTGTGGTGGTGGTGGTGGTGGTGGTTCCTCCATGCACTTGATGTAGGCCTCCGTGTTGTGCGTGAGGCGCGTGGTAAGATGAATGGAGGCATAACGTCGCCATCACTAGAGATCACTCCAAACGCCTTGGTGCTGATTGGATGTTTGATTACCATTACTATCGGTACATGTCCTCAGACTGATACCCAAACACTTTGAAATGTTCGTATTGGAACTTCCGGTGCGAATGCCAAGCAGTACAACTTGTCGTTTCCAAATCTTGGGCAGAGTGAATTGGATCATGATGCTGTGTTTCTTACAAGCGGTGCCCAAATGACCCTACTATATTAAATAGTCGACAAACTCTAACACAAACAATGCACATGCGCGAAATTAAATATATAAGTTGGCGACAATTTACCCATCGCACCCTGAAAATATGGCACGTATAATATGTAATGATGCATATAATATGTAATGCTATATTTAATAAAACCTACATACAGACGTACGTACAAACAAAATATAGTACATGATATTTTATAGTGCATAGCAGTAACAGGTCAGTATTTGACGAAACAGCGCACCGTAGATTGAGTAGTAGACAACATATAACGATATTTTTGAACGTCACTAATATGCAATACATAATGTTGTGCAGTATATCGATACTAGAAAAAATATGATGTACTGTAGTAGGTAAATTAAACATAATATGAAATGCTTGTGAGTAGGTGAGTAATAGATCATGTACGGCGGTATATAGCCAGTCACTAATATATAATGGTGTGATTTTTGAGCAGACGGAAGCTTATTGTTATATAAAGAAATAATGTGGATATTACTATGTTGTACGTAGAAGATATTGTATTCGTTATCGTTCATTATCTCTTTACTTCACTTCCTGTCTTTGTTTAATTTTTCTTTCTCTCTCATTCTCTCTCTCTCTCTCTCTCTCTCTCTCTCTCTCTCTCTCTATCTATCTATCTATGTACCTATCTCTTTCTCGCCATATATATATATATATATATATATATAT
>NC_069000.1:31810458-31813293 GCF_001194135.2 Octopus bimaculoides | reverse complement strand
GAGAGAGAGAGAGAGAGGTAGATAGATAGATAGATAGATAGATATACATCTACATATATATATATATATATATTATATATTATATTATGCTATGTTATATAATATGTATGCATAATATATGACAGTCAGTGTTTTTGCGTTTCCTTAACCGTCTTAAAAATTAAAAGTATTTCAACCATTACTTAATATAATAGCTAGCACATCTGTCTACTCCATCCTATGACTGAGTTGAGCGAGAGAGCGCGAACGACCGAGCGAGAGATGGATATACGTATGCGTATGTGTGTGTGTGTGTATGTGTGCGTGAGCAATGTGAACAAGATGGAGGAAAAGGAGAATATGTTGGTAAATGTCTTGTTTTCATCACATGATTTAATTACTAGGGCTTCGTTGAGCATCTAATGCCGTAGAGGGAGCCATCAGTTCATTTATTCCAGGAAATCACTCTATCACGAGGGAAAATTTTGAGAGGGCTGGTCGTGTATATGCGACATTTGCTATCTCTGATTCTTCTAGTTGTGAAACATCTTCAATTGCAGCTTCTTTGGAATTGCTCGGTGCATCGTTAACAGATGAGAGTAGGAAATCATGTTAAATCGAATGTTAAATGTTTGCAGGTTATTTGCGTTGGAATTTCTCCTGCGTTCGTATCATCAGAGTGATATGAGGAACGTGTGGCATATAACAGGGAGGTCTTAATACCGTGTTAATAATGTTAGCTACATCTAATCGGTAGAATTTGTCGAGTCAACTTTTCTCATGGTGTCAATATATAAGTGCCATACTAATACTAGAGTGACTGCAACTTTCTCTTTCTCCTCCACTTCTTCCACTTCTTCTCTCTCGTCTACCCCTCCTTGTACTTCTCATTCGACTGTATGTGTGTATCTATGTATGCCATTGTTTATTTTTATTTCAAGATTGCTTCCCAGTAGAGAAAGAGCCGTTTTCTAACCTAGATCCAAAACTTCTTCATTGGAATTTCAACATCAACAACAAGGTATTTTTGTTTGTATGTATGTATGTATGTATGAATTTATGTATGTATGTAGTATGTATGTGTGTGTGTATGTATGTATGTGTGGGTATGTATGTATGTATGTATGTATGTATGTATGTATGAATTTATGCATGCATGTATGTATGTATGTATGTATGCATGTATGTTCCCTCTCCCTTTCTAATTTTAGAACAAATTTTTCCTGGCCACCTTCTTGGAAGCAAGCTTGTGAAGGAAAGCATCTTGTTTTAACCATCATCCTTTAGGAATTATCAAGGTATTGTACATTTTTATAATCCCACATATCGTAATCCTTTGTAGTATAAGAATTAAGGATTCTCTATGTATGTATGTATGTTTGTATGTATGTATGTATGTGTATGTTCTCTTAATCATTTACATTCTTCCTCTAAGAAAGGAGTTGGTTTCTCACAAAGATACAAAGCTCCATCTTTGGAATGTAAATAACAAAATCAACGTCACATTTTAAACATGAGAGATGTCTTCCCATAGTTTTACTGTTCGGCTTACAGATTGTATTTATAATGCGCACAAATCCATGTGCACCAATTACTATTGGTATAAATGTGAATTTATAATCTGGATATAGAAATGTAGGTTTCAAAACAGTTTTTCACTTTCTCTCTGATTTTTGAAGAGATATTCACATCAGTAAGTCAGCTGAACTCTATGACAGTACACACTTTCTCTTCTCTGTCTCAAACGACAATTTCCGGCCTTTTATATTTTCACACGACATGTTTTGATGGAAATGATCCACCAATACTCCTTCAGTTGACGTTTCTATATGTGTTTATTTACAAAGGGATTCTCTATATTTACTCTACGTCAGTCTGTTTTTTGCGAATGGTATAGCATACTGTTTTTTCGACAACGTCGTTTCGCATAGGAAAGTAGTACTTTGATGAGTAATAGCTTCCACAGAAATGTGACATAATCTACATTTTCTGGTTGCAACATGGAATTCCAAATACTTCATTGTCTCTTTTTCTTATGAAATATTTCGTAGCAATCTCCTACCTTTGGCCTGTAGATGCATAGCCTTCCAAATGTGATGGGATGTAGGGGTAACGAGTCCAAAGTAGCTGTCACTCATGTCAATATTTCTGCCTTATTGAAGTCTTCAGGAAACAGACCTACTCCCAATTTTTAGGTATATGGATCTTTTCACATCTAGGCCTTCTTTGAGGTGTATTAGTCCGGTTGTTTAGGGATTGTTGGGAAGACATCAAGAAGAGAATCCTTCCTGAAGAGCTCGCATTCGACACGTAGGGTTATTCTCCTCTTCAGAACAATATTCATACCTACATTCATATGTATGTATGTATGTATGTACGTATGTATGTATGTATGCATGTATGTATGTATGTATGTATGTATGTATGTAGGCATGTATGTATATACAGAAGTAAAGTTATAGAAGTAAAGTTACTGAGGCGGTGGGTTTCGCATGCGGCACCTGATATTATAGGTTTTAATTTGAGGTCATTAGGAGTACATACCTTGATTATTATGTCTGTGGCTCTCCTGCATGCGTTACTTATATTCTTACTTTTGTGTATCTTAGGAATATCGTAGAATTGACTGGATTTACTTTTGAAGTTAGTCATATAATCGTATTCCTTGTCACTGAGCCCTTCTCTGTATAGGTTTATCATAGTTTTTAGGTTTCTCATTATTTTCTGCTGAGCTGTTCATGATATGTTGTGGCTTCTTATATGGATAATACTAGAGTGATAGAGTGTACAGTGTCCATTAAGACAACTGCACTCCCTTTATCAGGCTTTTCGATTGTTATTGTTTTTGCTTTAAAT
>NC_069000.1:31807192-31809334 GCF_001194135.2 Octopus bimaculoides | reverse complement strand
TATACACATACACATATAAATACATACATATATATGCATATATTCAAATATGTATATACATACATATACATATATACATACATACACACATTCACACACATTCATATATAAATATATGAAGTCACAGACAAATCGCAAACGGTCATTCTCAAACTATTTGCAGCAGAAACGAAGTAAGTCCGAAGCAATTCTTTTCAAATACACTCCAATGGCTGATTGCATTATGAAAGACGCTGACGTCGTAGCAGGACAATTGTCAATGTCTCTAATGTCTGTTGTAATTTGCATATCATTTGATAACAGCTCTGATACTGATTTTTCCTCTAAAGCATCATAGAGAACCATTCATGTAGACATATATTGCACAATGCTGCTTACGTTTGTGTTACATGTATACTTAGATACATGTCAGATATAAAAATTATGTAATATGGCATATAAGCGTTTATCTGTGTATAAGTCTAAGTCTGAATGTACATGTCTGTCTCTGTGTGTGCGATATATATATATATATATATATATGAGGTCTCTATTTAGCTGTGTGATATCTGCCGCAGTAGAGTTTATTCTAACCGAAGATCCACGTTTAAATGGGAATAGATATTACCTCTCTGTGTTGATATTATAATTATAAATATGCACAAATTCACGGACACATACACACGCATACATATACATTTACTTATATATTGATGCGTTTAGGCGTTTATGTGTGCATTCATGCATATTTTTGTGTATAAATAACTTCCTTACTGTATTTCTGTCTTAGTATGTATATATCTAGCAAACTGTCTCTTCGTCTGTCTCTCAGTCGTCTGTCCCTCTCACACTGAATATCTACAAATTTATTTATATAAATTTAGATAAAATTAGATGTGTTTCGACCAAAGATTGGTCCAGGCCATGTTTAACTTACTAGCACCACCTGACAGAATTTGCTAAATCCTTTTTAAGCCAAGGTTTGTGGTATTATGGCCGATTCAAGTAGGGAGTTCCAGTTATATGTGACTTATCTGGTATCCCTTGAAGAAATTTGTCCAGATTCCGTTTGAAGGTGATAATATCTTCGTCTTTTATTTGTTTGGGGGCAATGTGAAAATAGAGCAGGGCAGGTTCGGGAAAAGAAATTGTATTTCTGTGTATCTATGTGTTGTAATCCTGAATTGGGTAAGGGACGTATAGCACGTACTTCTTGTTTTATATGAATTTTGAAACTAACGTTAAGGTCGTTTGAGCAATGCTGGTGCTATATAATCTCCGAATTGTACAAATGCTGTATCGCTCACGGCAGCGCTGGACAGAATAGACGTTCAATGCTTTATGATGATCCCAATAATCAAGATCAGACATACCATTAATTCTTTTAGTGAATGCCGTCCGGGGTGAATCAATTCTCCAAATATTTTATTTTGTGTGGGGTGATCACAGGGGGCAGCAGTATCCTATGTGTGGCCGTACAAAGGAAGAGAAAAGAGGAATGAGGACACTTTTTTCTCTGGACCGGAAGGTTGTTAGGATCCAAGATCTCATCTTACAAGCTATATCGACTTTATTGTTGATGTGGGCACTCCAGCGGAGATTGCTTCAACAATTACTCCTAAGTCAATATATAAATCAGAATAATCATACTATATATATTAACTTTGTTAATTCAAATGAGTCAAAGTGATAAAATCTGGAGCTAAACCACTCGTCAGACCGTGACATATGACACCCCACTTTCAAGCAGCAGCGGAGCTCCTAAATATGCTTGGGAATCGATTAATAAACAATAGATTTATTAAATCCATTAGTAAATAGAGAATAACTAACCCTTTGCACTGTAGGAACAAAACCTGATATTTGGGGGCAGAGGGATGGTTGATTACATTGCCACTAGAGCTTGACTGGCACTTATTTTATCGACTACGAATGGATGGAAAGGCAAAGTCGACCTCCGTGGAATTTGAACTCAGAATGTAATGAAGGACAAAATGCCTCTAAGCATTTTGCGTGGCGTGCTAACGATTCGGCCAGCTTGCTGCCTTATATAGAAGATAAATAATAAATAAAGTAGTTGTATACTGCCAACTTAACGTGACAGTCCCAATAAGGGAATATACTACTGCTATTTAGCCCTAGGAAGCTAGACCGCTTCCTATT
>NC_069000.1:31806259-31807182 GCF_001194135.2 Octopus bimaculoides | reverse complement strand
AAGGGAATATACTACTGCTATTTAGCCCTAGGAAGCTAGACCGCTTCCTATTAGGCCTTGACACATTTCCTGTGTCCTTATCTTTGCGAGGGGAAGGCAAGTATATTCCCTTATTGGGACTGTCACGTTAAGTTGGCAGTATACAACTACTTTATCGCATCACTACTGCTTAAGTCTCTTTGAGAAATTTAGAAATCTATTATTTCTAAATAATAAATACATGCATTAAAAAAATATTGAGTAAATTCTGCATTTTTAGTAGCATTGTTGCTGAGGGTGGTATCTTAATGGTAATGATGAAGATGATGATGACGACGACCGAAAACGAGGGCGATGAGGAGGGTGATGTTCAATAGACCCGGATCATTAGATTTTGACGAGAAGAAACAAGATCAAAGGCGTTCGATCTTATCTTTAATCGCGATATCAATGACTTCCTCAACCGATATATTCTTTCCATATTTAAAAGAACAGTGTGTGTGGGTTTGAGGGTGGGTTGGACTGTATTTTCGCATCGCAGGTGCTATTGTCTTTATATTTCATCGTCTTTCTGGTATCAAAAGACATCTATCAATAATTGGAGTGAATTCCATCCATTACACCGCCCACCCAGATGGGTGACTGTGCACCTAATTTAAAAATCAATACTACACAAAAATACACACACACATACACACGTGCAAACACAACCACACGCATACATACACGCATACTCACTCACACGCATATATAATTTCTATAGATATATGTTTTATATATAATCGGCACACACATACGCATGGGCGAAAAAGCACGCATACATTGCATATATATGTGTATATATATATATATGTGTGTGTTTGTGAGTGTGTATGCATGTGTGTGTTTAGGTATATTACTTTCTGAATTATCTAACAAGATTATGTATTGCACAATGAGCAAAT
>NC_069000.1:31802244-31805578 GCF_001194135.2 Octopus bimaculoides | reverse complement strand
TATATATATAAGTCTATATTGATGTATATATATATATATATATATATATGGGAACATTGTATCACGATGCATATCGCACAGCAGTAATAAAACTATGAATAATAGAATGTAAATATTGAAAAACCCTTTCGGATAGGATAAGTCGAAGTCTGCCCGTGGGACAAGATCCTATACAACCTTATATGATGGGCTTCAGCATCCAATATTCCAAAAAAGATAAGAATTATATCACGTTCTCTTGAAAGTTCCTAGAATTCTGATACATACGCATATGTGCATCTATCTATTAATGTGTTTGTATATGGGTGTGTGTGTGTGTGTATATATATATATATGTGTGTGTTTGTGAGTGTGTATGCATGTGTGTGTTTAGGTATATTACTTTCTGAATTATCTAACAAGATTATGTATTGCACAATGAGCAAATTAACCAATCGTGTTAGAGAATGCACTGTTACGTAAATTAGTCTAAAACAATGAGAACGGTAGATTGCATAAACTAGAAATAACTGAAGGCTAGTTTTTCTCTTCTTGGACTGAAGTTAGTAATTCTTCGACTGACCAAAGTTTGGCAAAATCTAAAGTCCAGTTCGATTCAAACCACTACGGATTCGTTCATGGAGAGATAACATTTATGACATACATTTAAATCACTGGATTAACGTTGTATTTTTAGTGATATCACATTCCAGCCATATAGTTCCGGGCTCAGGTCCGCTGTGTGGCACCTTAGATGTGTGTCTTTTACTATAACCCGTGCAAAGTAAATCTTTGAGAGTGGATCTGAGGGACATAAACTAAAAGGAGACCGTTGTGTGTTTGTGTGGGGGGGGGGGGTGTATGAATGTATGTGAATGGATGGTTAGATGGATGAATGGATGGATGCATGGATAAATGGTTAGATGGATGGATGGGTGGATGGATGGATGGAGGGAGGGAGGGAAGGATGGATGTGCATGTGCCTTTGTGTTTGTCCCTCGCTATTGTTTGTCAATCGGTATCTGTTTGTTTACGTCCTCGTATTTTAGCGGAACCTATAGATTAAGTAGAAGGGCTTAGAAAATGAGAATCGGAGAGCGATCAGTTCGACTATGGCCCTTCAAAGTGGTGCCCCAGCATGGCACAGCCCAATGACTGAAACAAGTAAAAGGTAAAAGATTATATATGTTTGTACATATGTGTGTGTGTGTTATGGATTCCACATTGCATATACACAAGCGTGCATTCATACATACAATCATTATGTACATACGCATATACATATTAATGTGAAACTTGTTTTATTTTTTTTTGTGTCGGTGCACGTTTTTTTTACAGCGTACAGCTACTTCTATACATGAATATTCACATGAATGTATTTTTTCAGCTGTAAAAATGCGCATGTGTGTATCTCTGTAAATATCTCCGCATGTAATTAATATTTGTTTCTGGATTTATGTGAATCTACGAGATTTTATGGCTGTGTTGACGTGTGCATGCATTTGTGTTTATATGTGTGTTCTGTGGAAACTACGTATGCTGTCGTTGTTTAGCCACTGGTCGACTCAGTAGGCTTATGATCAAAATTCTTCCAGAAATGACCACGCCTCCTTGTTCTTTTTAGGAATGGTGTATCTAACACTTTTATTTAATATATCGCTCCAGTTTTTTTTCTTTTTTTTTTTTTCAAGTGGTAAGATGTGATTCGCAGGTAGGTTTGCTGCTACATTAACTTTCTCTCTTCTACTTACTCGTCTTGTGTGTTAGCGCGTGCATGAATGTGTTCGCGCGTGCATGCGTGTCGAAGTCAGCCAAGCTAACAGGTCATTCTCTCTGGTTGACACTTACTTGTCTCACATTCTCTCATTTGATCTTTCGTTTCATCATCTATAGATACATGCAGACATATATATTCATATACAAATACATGCGTATAAATACCCGCGCGCCAACAGACACACGCATGCACTTACACACATACACACTCACACATATACTTTTCAATGCATGAATGTGTGTACGTGTATCTACTTGGATGTATGTGTGTTAGTGCGTATGTGGTTGTGTGTGTGTGTGTGTGTTTGCGTGCGTGCTTACTGACGGCTAATGCATTAACATTTACAGCTATTGCAGTGTTCTGCTGGATAGAATGTATAAATGCGGAGAAGATAGAGAACGCGTTCAGAAAACTTGTTGAAATATCAAATAAATAAATAAATAAATAAATAAATAAGGGTTGGAAATCGGGTAGAAATATTTTTGAAAGGCGTGTATTTATGATGCATACATGCATATATAGGCATGCACACACACACAAACACACACTCATTCAAACACACACATATATACATACATAACGTGGCAAATATCGACAAGTAGTAAACTTGTAGAAATAAGCAGAAAATATATGCAAAATTTGTAGTAGTTGTAGAAATAATGATTGAACTTTTTATAACATATAAAATCGAAGAGATATCTCTTCTCTGGTGTCTTTATTATGCGGAAAATGTATCTGTATTAAAGAAACGATTTAGTCTGGTAAACAGGTGAGATCCAACGATTAGATGTTTTGAAATTGCGCGTCAAAAACTTGTTGAGTTAGTTTTGTAAACATAAACGTTTGGAGAGAGATAAGACATTTTTTTAGACGTGTATCCATAATAATTTGAGCATCCGTAGGAAAGTTATTGAAATAGATAAAATACAATGTTAATAATTGAAAAAAACGCATGCAAAATATAAAAAAATTTAAGCGGGTTGATAACGGATAGAATACATGTAAGAAAATGGGAATAAAATTTTTTATGAATAGTTTTTAAAGTTTTGATAACAATATATAAAAACAATAAATAACACACACGGACACAGACATATCAGTATGTACATACACACACTCAACAACAACAACAACAACAAATTAGAACGTGTACAAAATGAACCGGAAGGAGATTTGATTCTCATGGTCTTGTAGAAGTTATTGAAAAACAAACAAACAAGGTTTTGGTAGGAAACACTAGTACCAAGGGGTGGGAAAGAGAGCGAAAACACTTTTAGAACAAGGTGGATAACAATATGGTTATGTTATTGTTGAAGTGTGTATTTTGAACAATGGTGCCGATAAACACGCTATTGCAGATAGATAGATAGATAAATAGATAGATAGATAGATAGATAGATAGATAGATAGATACATACATACATACATACATACATGCATACATACCCATATACCCATATATATACACACACACACATATATATACATATATATGCTAGGCCACTGGTTTTAAATTGATATTAAATTAATATTCAATTTTTCACCCTTATTATTTAAATTGACATATATATATATATA
>NC_069000.1:31800961-31801484 GCF_001194135.2 Octopus bimaculoides | reverse complement strand
GGTGGTGGTGGTGGTGGTGGTGGTGGTCAGAGGTGGTGGTGGTGTCGACGGTAGGGATGGTCGTGAACTTTTTGATGCCGGTTATAATGCTGATGATGACAATGTTGCTGCTGCTGCTACTGCTGCTGCTGCTGATTATGATGATGATGATGATGATGGCAGATGATGAGGAGGATGGTGATGCTGAGGAAGGAATGGATATTTAACACTGTTGCTATTCTAATAATGTTGTTCTCGTTGATAATAATGATGATGATGATGATGCAGGTGGTGGTAGTGATGATGGTGATGATGATGATGACGACGACGATGATGATGATGATGCAGGTGGTGGTAGTGATGGTGGTGTTATACTTAGTGCCAGTGGTTTCGGTATTGTATTTATCGTTATTGTTGTTGTTGTTGTTGTTGTTGTTGTTGTTGTTGTTGTTGTTAGGTGTTGTTCAGTTAATGCTGCGGTTTCTTGTGGTTAATAGTTACCGATAGCATTGATAATGGCGATGACGATGGTGGTGGTGGTGGT
>NC_069000.1:31799352-31800105 GCF_001194135.2 Octopus bimaculoides | reverse complement strand
GGTGATGCTGTTAATACTAAATCCGATGTGGCTGGTAGTTAAGATTGATGATCACGGTAACACTTCTTTGAGATGTTGTTGCTGTTGTTGTTGTTGTGGTTCTTGTAATTGTTGTTGTTAATTAGTCTTATTCCTGGTATCGCTTTTCTTCTCCGTCCTATTGTTGTTGTTATTGTTGTTGTTGTCCTTCTTTCTGTCGTCGTCGTCTTCGTCTTTGTTCTTGTCACTGTTGTCATTGACACTTTTGTTGTCGTCAGTCTTGTTGTTTTTGTTGTTGTTGTTGCTGTCGTTTCAAGCGACGAGAAGGAGGGGCCGGTGGTTGTAAGAAAGCGTGGCAAACACGTCGAGGAGAGCACGACAACAGCAGCGACAGCAGCGGCGCGGCGACAGCAACTCTGATGATGATGATGATGATAATGATGACGGTGATGCTGAACGTGACGCTGACGGAAGAACGGCTGAGAAGTTGGCGATGATGGTAATAATGTCTGCGACGGTGGCTACACTAATGGTGCTGACGATGACAACGACAGTGACACGACGACGACGACGACGACGATGATGGTGATGACGACGATGATCATGATGGTGATGACGATGATGATGATGATGATGATGGTGGTGGTGGTGGTGGTGGTGGTGATGTGGTAGCTGCTACAATCTCCGCCGCGATTCGAAAATACTCCGACGACAACGGTTGCTCCGACGTTCCGCTCCTCAGAAGAATCGCCGCCCACGCCAACGCCCCTCTCA
>NC_069000.1:31797980-31798423 GCF_001194135.2 Octopus bimaculoides | reverse complement strand
CCCTCTCTCTCTCTCTCTCTCTCTCTCTCTCTCTCTCCCTCTCTAAACTTCTTATCTAGCTCGCTGTATTTCTCTCTCTTCGTCTTCCTATATTCACCGTTCACACACACATCATCAAATCCTTCCGAGAGACCATCTCACACATTCATTTTTTTCCTGTTACTTCATTTTCTCTCTCTCCATTTTTCCCCTCTTAATCTTTCACTCTCTCTCCCTTTCTCTCTCTCCCTCTCTCTCTCTCTCTCATGTACACACACACGCACGCACAAACACAACACGCACTCATATATTTCTGTTGCACACACTCACACATACGCATACAAACTACATCTCTCTTATTCTTTCTCTTCCATATTCTCTCCTTTCACTATCACAAACTCTCCCTCTCTCTCTCTCTCTTTAACACACATGCACTCTTTTCCTCACGCATGCACACACACACA
>NC_069000.1:31797400-31797970 GCF_001194135.2 Octopus bimaculoides | reverse complement strand
GTGTGTGTGTGTGTGTGTGTGTGTATATGTATGTGTGTGTGTGTGTCCATGTGTTTTAGTGAGCATGTGTATATCTTGCTATGTATGCTTGTGTGTGTGTGAGTGTACGCATAAACGTTTACTCTTTTGAATATAAATTTATTCTCTAACTAAATGTATGGGCCTGTCTGTTTGTATGTATGTCTATCTGTATGTCTGTATGCATGTGTGTGTGTGTGTGTTTGTATGTGTGTGTGTGTGTCCATGTGTTTTAGTGAGCATGTGTATATCTCGCTATGTATGCTTGTGTGTGTGTGTGTGTGTGAGTGTACGCATAAACGTTTGAATATAAATTTATTCTCTAACTAAATGTGTGGGTCTGTTTGTATGTCTGTCTGTCTGTCTATCTGCTTCTCTGTATGCATGTGTGTGTGTGTGTATGTATGTATGAATGAGTATATGTGTGTGTGTGCTTGTGTGTGTTTGTGTGTGTGTGTCGCTTCGTTCATTGACAATTAGCTACCCTTCTCTTCCTCACACACCCTCACTCTTCACTCTCTCCCTCTCTCAGTCTCTCTCACTCTATCTCTC
>NC_069000.1:31795323-31796124 GCF_001194135.2 Octopus bimaculoides | reverse complement strand
ACTACTACTACTACTACTACTACTACTACCACAACTACAACTGCTGCTGCTGCTACTCGTTCTGCTACTGCTGCTGCTGCTGCCGTTAATACTCATACTGCTACTCCTAATACCAGCACTGTTTATGGCAAGAGTTGGTTGTTACTGCTGCTGCTGCTGTTGCATTTTACTGCTTCGATCAACTGTAGGAAGCATAGCATCAGTAGCAGCGGTGGTGGTAGCGGCGGCTGGGCTGAGCGTGGGGTGGGAGCTTATCCAACTACATACTGTCAGTACGACCACGATCACCAATGCAGATATAACTGAACCTACTACTACTACTACTACTACTACTACTACTACCATAGCTACTACTTCTGTGGCTGCAGCTGTTTGGAAAAACATTAATATTCTCATAGTGTAAAGGGGTATATTCTAAACAATTACACATTTATAATATGTGCTATAAGGGTGTACGGTCAGGAAGAGGTGTCACCACCACGTGGTGAAGATGTCTTCCTAACTCAGAACGAACAATAACTTTTAAAGACTATTTTATAAACAGAAACTCTTTCTCCCTCCCTCATTCATTCTGTCTCTTCTATATGTATGTTTGTGTATCTGTGTGTGTGTGTTTGTGATCACTAACCACTACATAATTTTTTTTCCTCTCCTTGTTACTCTCCTTATTTCTTTCTGCGTTCCTTTCTGTAGAAGAGCGTAGGCTCGAAACGTTAAAGACGTTTTCAATTCCCGAGCGTTATACTAATAAATCTATTTGTTTTCTACACCACCTGTCTTCGTTAGTTGTTGTTTTTTTGG
>NC_069000.1:31793868-31795313 GCF_001194135.2 Octopus bimaculoides | reverse complement strand
ATATATATATATATATATATATACACACATACATATATACATATATATATATATATATGTATATATGCACAGAGAGAGAGAGAGAGAGAGAGAGAGAGACAGACAGACAGACAGAGACAGAGACAGAGACAGAAAGTGAGAGAGTTTTTGAAGTGATGTACAGATATTGTATATTTAGAATAATAAGATTGTCAGTATGTAATCATCCAATATTCTGACTACATTATTATGAGCATCTTTTGGAAACAAGACACACAAAATAAAATCCGGCTCAGGGAAGGGTAAATGAACATATGCAAAAGCTGGAAAAGCCTGCAAACAATAGACATAGACATGCTCCATATCTCATCAGTTATCGACCAAATATCACGATTTCGACACCTATATAAACACATAGGTACATATTATATGTGTGTATTTGTATGTCTGTCTCGATGTGCCCGTGAACGTAAAACGGTGAAAACCAAATTAACCATGCGTGTATAAATGTTTGTCTTCTTGCCCAATCGAAAGTATTGTATCGTAGTAGGGAACAACTTCTCCATACAGATATGTGCAAGCAGAACGTTCGGTCCAAGAGATATAATTAAACTTAGTCGACACAATGTTTCGGAGTAAATATCGTCTGTTCAGTAGTAGATAGACGGTATCGAGCACTTTCGAACTAATACAAGGAAATGTGTTGTTCTGCCATATCGTATATAAGGAAAATGCGTTTCTCCGGCACTATACCCTACAACAGAGAGTTGTTGTCACTTTGGATTTTGCAGAAACGTCCTATAAATAAATACTCACGCATACCTTTGTGTGTGCATAAGCGTATGTGTATACGTATGAAAATGACCGTGGTTGTCAGGGGCGGATCCAAGGTTGGTGCGGAGGTGCACGTTCCGCCCTCAAGAAAATAAGTGAGCTTTTCTAAATAATGTTATTGCGCACATTTTTCCTGGAATTGCATTGCCTCCTGACTTTGTGCCCTGGGACCGTCCCTGGGACCGTCCCTGGATGTTTTAATTCTAAACAACATAGGAGCCTATGTTGGGTATCTTTATATCCGAGGAGAGCGACAAAATTAATCGAGAAAAAGAAAAAATATCGGGGCCGATATGATCGAAAAAAGCCTTCCAAGGTGGAACCTCATAATGATTGGAATAAAATAACTGAAACAAGTAACAGAATAATTTGTGTATCGAAATAAGATCTGTGACCGTAAATGTGCGCGACCCCAAAATGAAACGTGAATAGATTGGATTGCAACCATAGTTTTGTATTTAAAGTTATATCCCTCTCTCTCTCTATATATATATTATTTCTATTACTCTATGTGTATATATATATATATATGGGAGAATTTACGAAAAAAACAACAGACGAAGACAGGTGGTGTAAACAACAAATGGATGTATTAGTTAAACGCTTGTATATATATATATATATATATATAT
>NC_069000.1:31792042-31793826 GCF_001194135.2 Octopus bimaculoides | reverse complement strand
ATATATACATAATTATATACATACATATACAGTAGCAGCCATAATATAAGGGTCAGTAAAAACAAGTGTATTGAAATAGTTATTATAGAAGACTAACAACACATTGAGACTAGCTATATTACATATATACAGACGTATCTAATATCTAATTTCCAGTGAATGGAATAAATATTTCTTAAGTTATAAGGAAATAAACAAACAATCTTCCAAATTGTAGCGGCCACAAGTTGAGATTCACTGAGAAAAAATGAACTACTAGCCGGAGTATATGTTGTTTTGAAGACTGCTAATGGGCAAACAGTTACTTCTTATGATCTTACATTATTGGAACGTTCAACTGTCAACATGGCGGCTTGTGAGACACGACCAGTGTCCTGTAAAGAAAAACGAAGCATTGTGCGCCTTCACCAACATGGCAAGTCAAATTCCACTACTGTAGGAAGGTCTAGAAGTGTTGTGCAACGAATTGTAGCTAGTTTTAAGTCATCAGGATGGGCAGATGCTAAACCCAAACCTGTAGATCTTTTAAGACTTCTCCAAGACAGGATCGTATTATGGTTAGAATGCCTCTGAAGGATAGGTTTAAGAGTGCTGCTGAGGTATCCCGCGAGTTTAGCTCCACTTCCGATGTCAACGTATCGCGCCAAACAGTTTCTCGGAGGTTACAAGGTTCTGGGTTGCTTGGTCGGGCACCAACATAGAAACTTCTGATCTCCAAGAAGAATCAAAGAGCTCTTCTTCGTTTCGCTCACGAGCATGTCGTTTGGACAGAAGAACAGTGGTCGCAGGTTCATTTTAGCGATGAATCGAAGATAATGTGATTGGTTCCGATAGCAGGATGTACGTTCAACGAAGAAGTGGTGAAAGGTTATCTCGTGCAAGTGTGAAAAAGACAGTGAAATATGGAGGAGGCAGAGTAATGGCATGGGAAGTGATCTCTGGTCCTGGTCCACTTATTCGCCTACAAGGGCGAATTTCAATGCTGAAATCTACAAGCAGATTCTTAGACAGCATGCCCTTCTTCATCTCCGTTCCCTGTCAGTTCAACCTGCAATCTCCGTGCAGCACAACGCTGAGTGATGAAGGGGTTGATCGCATGGACTGGCCACCTCAAAGTCCCGATCTCAGACCTATAGAAAACGTTTGGAAGATTATTGGACATGGGGCGCGAAGGAGAAATCCAAAGAACCAAGATGAACGCTGGGAATTATAGAAAAACGAAACTAATTCAATCATGTGGTAACAGATGTCAGGAAGTCATTGAGAGTAAAGGGATGTTCACAAAATATTAATAGTAACGGTTTCTTTTTTTTTTGTTCTTCCATTTTTTATTGTTTATGTAGGTGACCCTAAAATTTTGGCCGTTGCAGTTTGGAAGATTATTTGTTTATTTCCTCATAACTTACTAAATATTCAATCCATTCACTTGCAATTTCCACGGAAGATGGATAGTAGATATATCTAACTGTATGTCAAATATCTAGGGTCAACATTTTGTAAATCTTCTATAACTATTTCAATATACGTGTTCTTACTGACCCGTATATTATGGCCACTACTGTATAAGAACAAAAAGATAATGTAGATTGTGAAGTTAATAATTGTTTATTATTAACAGCACCTTTCCTTACAGCTGTTTCAATTAATACTCAATAAATGTTAAGTAAATATTAAATTTATATGGCCTGAGCATATCTTCGGATGGAAGAAAATATACCCTTGTATATTTTATATGTGTTTATGGATTCGTGATAGCTGACTTAATATATATATATATATATATA
>NC_069000.1:31783886-31791450 GCF_001194135.2 Octopus bimaculoides | reverse complement strand
ATATATATATGTATGTACGTATATACTTTCATATGCACATGTACACCCACGTATACAGAAATAATGTTGGAATGGAGAATCTATAAGCATCATACACACACACACACACACACACACACACACACACATTTATACATATGTAAATTTAAATACGTTTAACTTCCAATTGACACAAATATTTCTACAGACATTTCCCATATTCGAAAAAGCTATTCTCCCTAATGTATTTTGCAAACATGTATGTGTTGTGTATATGTGCGTCTCTGTGAATCTGTGTATGAGTGTGTGTGTATACCTATTTGTCTAGTTTTCTTGGGATCAATTTGTAGCAGCGTATTCAAAAGATGAATGACTGATGACTGCCGCATTGAATGGGTATTGTGTCTGTGTGTTTGAGAGCATGTGTATGTATGTATGGGTATCTCTGTATATGTCAGAATTTTCTATTGTGAGTGAATATGTCTCTAACTGCATATATGGTTGTGTTTGCGAGTGCGTGTCTCTTCATATGGTTATGTCACTGAATGCGAGTGTGCCTGGCTATTTTCATACGGTTGTGAGCATGCGTCTTCTATACAATTGTGTGATTTTGTTTGTGCGTGTGTTAGACCGTAGATGCACTTGTATATACCTGTCGCATGCGTATGATTGTATGCGCACTTTTGCTTACCTCGCGTATGTATGCGTAGGCCGCAGAATAACTATGTATGCGTTTTTATGCGTGTGTGTAGCTGTATTATTCTCTTGACTAGATATTTGCAATGCTAGGAAGGAAATAACACTCGCCAAGATCTATACAGAATAGTGTCTGCACTTACAAAGAACATAGGTATACTAATTCGCTATAGTATAGTTGTAGTCTACAGGTGCTACTATACGCTCAACTGTCTCGCTTCTATTATTCCAATGATATGTATTATATCGTAATGTGACTCGTGTTGTTACTTTGTAGCGGTAGTAGTAGTAGTAGTAGCAGTAGTAGTAGTAGTAGTAGTAGTAGTAGTAGTAGTAGTAGTAGTAGTAGTAGTTGTTCTTGTTGTTCAGACATAGCTCAGATCTTATCTCTGATACGTTCTATCAAGGACCTCCAAATAGTGGTCAACCAACATTTATTTATTTATTTATTTATTTTTACATTTATTTAATTATTCGTTTATTTCTTTTTATTCTTCTATTCCTTTACTTGTTTTAGACATTTGACTGCAGCCATGCTGGAGCACCTCTTTGAAAGATTTTAGTGAAACAATCGATCCCGGGACTTATTTTTTT
The DNA here is from genome assembly GCF_001194135.2 of Octopus bimaculoides. Taxonomy (NCBI): domain Eukaryota; kingdom Metazoa; phylum Mollusca; class Cephalopoda; order Octopoda; family Octopodidae; genus Octopus; species Octopus bimaculoides. The sequence continues at coordinate 31,790,181 of NC_069000.1, read as the reverse complement.
AAAAGCTTAGTCCTTATTCTTCTCAGCCTTTTTTATCGAACCGCAAAGGTATGGAGGCGTAAACACGACAACACTGGCTATCAAGCAGTGATGGGAGGACAAACAGACACAAAGACGCATGTACACATAGATATATGCTTACACATATACACATAGATATATTCATACACGCACACACACACACACACGCACACACACACACACGTACACACACACACACATACATAACGGACTTCTTTCAGTTTCCGTCTCTAACAAATGTACTCACAAGGCTTTGGTTGGTCCGAGGCTATAGCAGAAGACATTTACGCAAGGTTCCACGCAGTGGGACTGAACCCAAAACTATATGGTTGGGGAGCAACCTTCTTAGCAATATATTCGTCTGTCGTGATATACAGTATCTAGAGCTACATTTACCAGACTTCTTTTCAAATTTTGATGTAGAGATTTGGTTGGTATTTCGTGCAAAATGCATTAGCTCCATCATTGATTGGAGTACGCAGATATGCATACATATATACACTGACGCAAATATATGTATTCGTGAGTGTCTACTAAATAAAAACATCGCAAAAACGGAAACTCAGTTCCACGTTCCCTTTCGTCGGGCAATTGTGATCAAGAATGTTTTTGTAGCCTTAATAAAAATTTTAAAAAAATAAAACATATTACTCTCCCTCCGATATTCGAGTACTATTTTTACCCACCTTGATTCGCTTACCCGTGTATGTGTGTGTATATAATAATAATAATAATAATAATAATAATAATAATAATAATAATAATAATAATAATAATGAGGAGGAGGAGGAGGAGGAGGAGGATGAAGGAAAAAGATTATAAACTGAAAGTAAGAACGTTCAAATGGTACTGCATGTGAATGGGGCGCATGCAGCCATTTCATCACCATTGATTTCATTGCACTTTTTTTCCATTTTTCATTCGTTTTATGTTTTTTGTCCCCACTGTTGTGTTCTGTCTGTCCTTGTGCCGTACATGTGTATGAGCCTGAGAGCTCAAATAAAGAAAGTAGCCGGTCCGACGTGAGTCAAATTATTAATTATTTGTTGAAGGTCTCCCGTAAGGGTGAACCTATTGTTGAACGTCATTGTTAAATTATTGAAATTTTAGCTGCGGTTTTTGTGAAATATATTTTGTTTACTTATCCATTTATGGGTGAAGTAGTGCAAAAAGGAACTATGGAGATTGAACCAGTTCCAGACGGTAGCTATGCTTCAGCCACTGGAAGAAGTTTGACGGCTGAAGTGTTACAGGTTCGAGAGATAAAGATGGACCAGAGGAAGTTGAAGGAGTTCAACAGACTCATAGAAAATTATGGAACCTGTCTAAAATTGACACCGCCAGAAAGTTTAACAGCGAACGTGATGAAGTGGACAGTGGACACTGCAATAAGAGTGTGAATCTGAGAGAAGAATTTGTTGAAATACATCGTAACTAGGTGATTCTCCTATATTTTCTTCTACTCAAAGCCAGGAACTTTTCAGTAAGTCTTAGTTCAGAGTTGTATGCATTTACATCAACAGTACACATATCGAGGTAACAACCAAATATCTTAATCAAGGAGAGAACATCAGTGTGGTGATGTAAGCAGCTAGAAATAGCAACCGAATCTCCACTAGCAGAACTCAGGTCACACATAAATATCTTTATCTTTTGACGAAAATTGACATATAAATACTTACTCTATAAAGAAGAAACGTACAGAAAACGAAAGAAAAGTTTACGTCATATTCGTAGTTTAGACATCTTATTTAAAACGTCTGCGGGATCTGAACGATAAACCTACCATTAACAAACTCACTACCGATTGGTTCTTCACATCTCTCATTTATCTATTATACGTATATACATGTGTTTGTGTGTGTGTCAGTGTGTGCATGCGTGTGTGTGTGTGTGGGAGATTGACATAGAAAATACCGATATTCAAGTTTACACAACACAAAAGAAATTATGTTATAGGTCACACATAACCTCCAGCTACACGAAAAACAAATACATCTGTATACACACACTCGCACACACACGCACAATATTATGTGTGTTTGTGTGTGTGCATATGCGTATGTGTGTTTGTGTTTTTGTGCGTACGCGTGCATGTATGTGTATGTATATATATATATATATATCTAAATGTATATACATGTATGTATATATATATATATATATATATCTAAATGTATATATATGTATGTATATATATATATATATATATATATATATATATATATATATATATATATATAGGTATGTATGTATGTGTGTCTGTCTGTCTGTATCTATGTATACGTGTGTATATATATATATGTGTGTGTGTGTGTGTTCGCGTGTGTGTGTAGGAGAGGAAGGATTAGAAACTATAATACCAAAACTCTAACTCTTCTATGATCCTGTTATATCCTCTCCGACCACAGATTACGTTTAGGGAAACTGACTGCTATTTTTCGCAGGTCAAGCAAACATTTAGGGGCTCATTGGTAGCTCATTAAAAAAATATATATTAAATTACCTGTTTGAAATATGGCAAACCATTAAATTCGTTGCATTGGAACTCCTACTAATTAAAACAGCTACCTTTTGAAATGATATTACTCCCGCTATATAATCAGCCATTTTTAAATAATAATGCTGGAGATATTTGACATAATGTCAAGGTCACAAATTTGGGGAGAAAGAATCGTCGATTAAATCGACCCCAGTGTTTCGCAAGTGTTTATTTTATTGACCGTGCAAGGATGAAAGTGAAATTTGACCCGGCAGTAATAATAATCAGAACGTTAATGGATGCAATTAAATACCCCCAAGGCATTAATTTCTCCTTCGATCGAACGATTTTGCCATCCAGCACCCTTATTATCAATTATAAACATTCCTAATTTAGCAGAAAACCACAAATTTAGCGAGTGGAAGCAGTCGATTATATTGACCTCAGTATTTCACTGGCACAGTGGTTCAGTTGCTCACTGGTACAATTGGAAGAATCGTTAGTGCATAAGAAAAATACGTTGCATTGCTATTTTTTCTCGACACTATGCATTCTGTGTTCAAATCACACCGAGTTCTAATTTCTCTTCTATTATTCTAGGAATACGCAATATACCATCCCCACACGTGCGACTGCCGAAATTTTTACCTAGATGAATTGCTTTGTAGTCTAAGTTCAAACCCCGCCAAAGTCGTCTGCTTTTCAATTTTCTCAATTGATAAGTAACGGCCCAATGCGTGTGATTAGTGAAAATGTTAGCGTATCCGACTAAATGCTTTGCACTTCCGACTCCTTCCACCGATGTGGAAACTTTTCCTTCAGGATCCAACTAATAGCCATAATCTCCAATATAAGTTACCTCAATTAAAAAGCGTTTCCTGTACACCGAGATAAACGATGTGACTGAAAAATAACAGGGTGGACACTTAATTTCATGTTCCCGCAGAATGCACAGCATAAAACGAATGCATTTATATGAATATGCGTTGTGCTTTCAAATGTATATACACAAAGCGTATGGGTGTTTCTCTGAAGGCATTTACCGAAGTACAATTTGTTCTCACAGAACATCCACGCTTAAGTAGGGAATAAATATTACCGCTCGGTATTAATATAGGCGCAGGAGTGGCTGTGTGGTAAGTAGCTTGCTTACCAACCACATGGTTGGTCCTGGGGTTGATTTTCTCGACTAAAGGCGGTGCTCTAGCATGGCCGCAGTCAAATGACTGAAACAAGTAAAAGAAATACTCTCTCTGTCGCTAATATATATTTTTTAGGCATGTACTGAGTTCGATTTCAATAAACTATTCTCTCTTTTCTCTAAACTTTGAGTGCATGTGTTAGGAAACATCAATAATATTGTTTTATGATTAGCACGCGTTTTTTAGTGTTGCGCCTTCAAAAATCTTAATGGAATGAAAGTGAATAGTTAATTGAAATATTCAATATAATAAAAGAAGGTCGAGTATTACACTTTAAAGATATGTAAGTAAGTATATTGAAGACACGAAGGTCATTTTCTAAAACGTTGAACTTCCTCATATTCTGTTTATTATCATTACTCGGGGAATAATTAACAATAATGGGACGAGTGCCAGAATTGGTAGTATAGTGAACTTAATGCCTTGAGACATTTAATTACCTCACTTTTTAGGCCGGAATTCTAACTGTTGCTGCAATTCACCGCAGATTTTATTATTACAGCTGTTATACTACTACTACTATTATTATCATTATTATTATTATTATTATTATTATTATTATTATTATTATTAGTAGTAGTAGTAGTAGTAGTAGTAGTAGTAGTGTTGTTGCTCTTGTGAATACTAATATTAATATCATTGCAAATAATTAGTCAACCAAGTAAATCAATAGTTAATTAATCAGACGTATTTATTCATCAATGAGGAAGAGCCTTATTGATTTGCGGATAATACCACCTCCGCGAGATGCTTCTATGATAACAATAAGTTTCAAGTTTGTTGATCAACCTCTTAGAAATAGGGGTCAAATCTCTTTCAAATCACACTGTTACTTCGTGGGATATGATACATTGGATAACGTTGGCTAAGATCATCTGCACACAGAATCTGTGTGTTTTGTTACTGTACGATTCTATTGAAGTTGATTCGTGTCTTTGCTGTGCTGAAGCCCAATTATAAGTCATGTTCATTCATGGAAATGTTATGATCATCTGTCTGATCGATCAGATTCGCATGGTGTGAAACAACTGAAATAGGAGCGAGAGCGAGAAAGAGACTATGTGGTCACTCGACCTTCTATAAGTAGCAGCCACGACCCTCTCATAACACAGGTTACCATATTCAAATAAATGACGTATCGTAGACATAAGAGGAAGGTGTAAACCGGGTAGCAAGGTCCGATTTACTTTCGGGAAGGGTTTTGTTCGTTTTTTATGTTACTTTTGCCCTCTTCAGTGCTTGTAGAATGATATAAGTGTGGAAATTAAGTTGAAATAAAATGGGTTTCTTTTAGAGGTGGGATTGTGAGGTTTGTTAAAAAGCACAAGAATCTTGAAGTAATTCCATACAACTAAAGGCAACGTCTGTGTGTTGTGCCATTACTATACATAGCACAGTTACGAGTGTGTACTGAGAATTACTTGGCTTTCGGTAAAAAAAAATTACAGGAGGATCATTTAACTATGATTTTATTCAACATGTTCTCCTCTCAGATTCACACACCTATTGCAATGCTCCTTCAGTTTTCTAAACCCTGTAAAAGAATTCGGAAGTTTGGGCATCCAGCCAGGCCTTTCACGACACCCTAAAACCCAAGAAATGTTCAGCACCCCCTCGTATTTGATAAATTTCATGTTATTTCGCTCGTTCACTACATGTTTTCTTTTGTACCAGCCAGAGGCTAACGAACCTTCGCAAGCAGCTTCAGACTTGCAATACAGAATTTGTTTGAAAAAGGTGTTGATTAAATGTAACAGATATTTTAAAGCTTAACGAAATTTTATGTTTAACAGATGAATTTGAAGTACCTACTTGTTCTGTTTTCAGTCCAGTTAATTACGAAAATTATTTATTGTAATTACAGTAAACAAAAACCAGAAAGTGAATTCTTCACCAAATTTAATTTGTCGAATTCTCTGACAGTTTAGAAATGCAATGCTGTTATCATTACCACCTTCTCTCAAAAGAGTATGAAGTAATGTCACTACAACCAGTTATAGTTGGGAGACAGGATGTTGAATTGTTGGTTTTAAGGCCCCATCATCAGGTGATATGCTCCGTCACCACAGGAGCTGTGACTTGTGATTTTGTGGTATTTGGGATTAGCATTTGTTGATGTTGCTGCTATTATAGACGCATTGCTACTTCAATCTTTTCCTCGAACTTTTGGTCAGCTTCACGTACTGATTCTGGGTGTCGTTAAAAAGTAGTTTTACAGTAGTAACTGCGTTTTCTGGGTTTTGTTGTCAAGGATTCTCTTGCTGTATTCCTCTATCTCCCTCTGCAGCACGAACGGGTAGCAACTCATCAAGTGATTTTTGCTGCAAACACTTGTAACAATTAGGACTGATGCTTTCAATTTATAATCCTCTCCCTCTCCCTCTCCCTCCCTCTCTCTCTCTCTCTCTCTCTCTCTCTCCCTCTCCTTCCTCACCCGTAACCAATAACAGTTTTGGTGACATACAGCTTCTGATAATAGTGAGTGCGACCCCATAATGATAAGCACGGCAATGTCATAAACGATTATGACGCTGTTGATGATGATGATGATGATGATGATGAGGGGGAGGAGGAGGAGGGGTGGTGGTTG
>NC_069000.1:31775942-31782257 GCF_001194135.2 Octopus bimaculoides | reverse complement strand
TATATAGATCTTTCTCTTTCTGTCGCACACACACACACACACACATATATATATATATATACATGCATGTATGTATATATGTGTTTGTGTGTATGTGTGTGTATGTGTGTGTGTGTGTGTGTGTGTGTGTGTGCCTGTGTACAGGTGTGTCTACGTGTGTGCATGGTGCTTAAATTTGTGGTACGTTTTTGCTCTCTTAGAGAATTAAGTGAGTTATCAGTGTATAGCCTTTGTTTACTATTTATTTTGCCTGGTGGGGGTAATACATGATAACTAAGTGTTCATAATATGTAATCATTGATATTATGATATCAACAAGCAACAACAAAAACAATAACAGCTGTTGCAATAATAACAACAATAAGAATAACAACAAAAATAATACCATAAATAAAAGTGGATTCTAATTTAGTCGCACTGTCAGCAATTTTGATACAAGGAAGAAGGTTAGTTTGTAAAGCGCCCCGAGGAAGTGTTTGGTCGATGAATGGCAAAACTGGTGTCGGTGAGATTTGAACAGAGAACATACACAGTGAGGCTCAAGAAATACAGCAGAGCATTTTGTACGATCACTCAAATAATTCTGCTAGTCTATCGATGATGATGATGATGTTGCTGATAATCATGATCTTGATCATGATGACTATGATGATGACGACGAAGATGAGGACGATGATGATGACGACGTTGAGGAGGAGGAGGAGGAGGAGAGTAGAAGAGGAGGTGGAAGATTTCCAGCCCCAAGATGTACGTGTAGAGGAACAAGATAAGATAGAAATACAAACAAGAAACAACGACGCCATATCAACACAAAACTAAGATAATACCGATCCTGCATTACTGCATTGCTATAAACGTGTAAAATTTGGTTTTATACAAGAAAAATTTACTGACAGCCGGAAGGTTTTGTTACATTATGAAAAACAAGCATGATAAAAGTAAATAAACGAACGAAAGCCAATGGATGAGACACAGGACAGCAACATCAAGATTCTCACAAAATAACGACCAGATATTATATTTTGAAAGAAATAAGGACAAATCTTACAATGTAGATAAGGAAAGGTGCTTGGTGTATTTTCTAAGATAATACAGAATAGTGTGAACGCGATAATCAGGGAAAGTTAAGAACGATCTCTCTACGTGTCATCTTGGGCAAGTATCTTTTATTATAACAAAGGGCAGACGAAAAATATCAATAGATGGAAGCCCTTCGAATGGTCTGTACTATTAATTGAAAGCCCAGCCTTGTCACATCGTGCTACATTGGATCTGGCTGAGAAATACAGCAAGGTTGTACTATTGTGTTGAAAGTTCAGCCTCATACATCCTAATTCAATATGAAGATTAGTTGATTAGTTGATCAAACAACTGAATTCTGAAAATTGAATCGACAGAGATCCATTTGTTTCACATTATTGAATCATAACATCCTTTACTCGCTCTCAGCAAATATAACTAGAGACAAAATAATGCTTCAAAGTTGTTCAAATTACACTTCCAATCTTATTTTCATCTCCCTGGAGAAATGCACCACAGTAGTCTTATGAAATTCTACGACTTTTAAGAATTATTACGGCAAGATATTCTGGCGTTTAGCAAACAATGCCTTAGAAGATTTTCGCCTGCAGGAATGGTAATAATGTATTAGTAATCGAAATAGTGATATCAAAGTCATTGAATCATTTCAGTTAAGACAGGTAGGATAAAAAACTGTATCCGTTATCTTATTTGATATTCGTAAAAGAAGGAAATCCAATCATTTCTCAAACGATGTTGGCATTTTATCTCTAAGGACGTAGACACGTACCAGGAAATATCAAAGGTAGGTTATGTAAATATTTTTATGGTCTCCTCACAAAGAGAATGTTTACTTTCAGCATTGTTAGGCAAATTTTCATATATATTCATCATAACCGTTTTTACATCATGAATACTAAATGTAATAAGATTGAAGATAATATATTGTAAGCTTAGTGTAAGGTCAAACATTGTCCGACGCGAGAATAATTGTCAATTAAATCAATACCTGTACCGGGTAGCGTGTTAATTGACCTTAACAATAATAGTAATATAAGGTATGTCTACTTGATGAGAGTTTACACCTAAGAGAGCATTTCAAAAGTACACTCGACAAATACACTAAATAAACTATATGTATATGAGTGTGTGTGTACATATGATATACAAATATACATACGTTTATATATATTTATATGTATGACATATATCTATGGGTGTATATGTATATATAGATATACATACACACAAAAATATATATATACATACACACACACACACACACACACACACACACATATATAATAAATCACAGTATGTGCGTGTGTTCATTGATTAACGCATACATTTCCACAATTCTCAACCGATTTTCACCAAACTTTACACACACATTACTTATGTGCTAGGTGTGGTCGTGCACTATAACATTTTGGCCAGAGCTCTCGCGTAAATGAACAGACTAGGAAAAGCGGTGGTTTACACGGGTTTTTCTCTAATTCCTTGCATATTCATAGTTTTTTTTTTTAATGTAGGGTCTTCCATACTTTTCTTTTAATCTATACGATCGTATATTGGCGGAATTTGAACTCAGAACGTAAATACAGCCTAAATCTTGATTCCACACGTTCTACGAAAGGCCGATTGCAACAACGAAGTTTTCCTGAAAACCTCGAAAATGACAGTACAGTTCTTTCCGGTGACAATTTGAGATTGTTGCTATTTAAATTATCGGATGCTTGAATATATTTTCATATACCTCACCACTACCACCAAAGAAAACACTCACACTTGTGCGTGTACATACACACTCAATCTCACACACAAAAGATCTGTCCATAAAATAGATTTATACAAGTGCGGCAGCCAGCAGCTGCAGTATCAGTGCAACAATAGCTGCAGTGTCGGTGCAAAAGCTGTGTTCTGTATAGGTGACCTTGATTTTCAGTCTAATACTAAACATCTCATGCCACAGCAGTTAGTCATCGATCAACAAGGGCTAGAACGAACTTCTTATTGTTTTATTTTTGTCTTTGCATTTCGCGAATTATCACCAGTCGTTGAATGGGTAATTTAAAAGGAGAAAATGTTCGTATGACAATGTGTTTCAGAACTGGAAAAACAAATTACATTCGTACTATCTACTCTTTTCTGGCGTTATCACATGCCTATTGAAACGGCTGTTTTGAGGCGTATGCAATGGAAAGAATATCCAGAAAAGACTGTCGCAAATTTGAACAAACTTCCACTACAACGGAATACGCTCACAATGCAAAAGTAAATGCCATTAATGTCTGGCCCTCTCAAAAATTTCCGAAGATATAGGTACCTCTAAGCGTTTGTACCATGGGATTTTAAAACGAAAATCGAACGTAAGTCATCCTGTAGCAAAATTTGTGCGGATTCTGCACAAAGATAAACAAGGACAGAATTGAATCATAGTCAGCCATGAGACTTTTTTTATTGTCCACATGCCGTTGAAAACATTCTGAGATGTACCATAAAAACAGTGGAAACACGAATGTAAAGACATGATGTAGAAACATAAACAAAAATCATCACATGGAGCTGCATCATCGTCACCAGGACCAAAACAGCAGTTCAACTCAAGAGCTGTGTCGGCGTTGAAAGTCGTTTTCAACAAGAATAAACGTCGTTCATCACGCATAGTTAGACGTTCAAAACAAGCGATTAGTTGTATATACGAAAGCGTTTAGGATTGGCAGTGGTTTGTTTGAAGCATTGAGAAAACCTGAAAGCTGCACAACGGCTATGCATCTGCACTGCATCGATCCGTATTCGGGACGTTTTGTCAAAGTTCGATATTTTCTTAGCCGTCCAACTCTCTAGATTTTAGCCGTCACTTATAGTATTTAATGGTCCAATATTCAAGTCATCTCTAATAAATTGCGGACTTCAGGCGATAGCAAACTTAAGAAGATTTGCTGTATAAATTGAGTGCAGATACTGAGACAACGTTCTGGGATAATTTTGACGAGAATTACTATAGGCAGATGCATGCGTTTATATTGTCACGAGAATGTTTGACAAAACTTAGCAATCCTCTAACGAAATTTAAATCTCATTTCTATAATATTGTAATCTATTCTCACTAGCTCAGGTTTAATCCAAAATATCTTATTGACTTATTAAACGCACACATATATGCATGCTTACGTGTATGTAAACATGCATGTATATGTGCATGAATACGTAGCCAGAAAATGTTGTGCATCTGCTATTAATATACGTATATATTCATATATGTATAAATATATGCACATATGTATTAATGTATATGCATATCTATATGTGTGTGTGAGCGTTTGTGTGTGTACGCGCGTGTGTGTGAGTGCTTATATATATATATATATATGTGTGTGTGTGTGTGTGTGTGTGTGTGTGTGTGTGTGTACAAATGAAATCGTATAATAAATATTATTAATCACATATACTTAATGTATATACTTCGTGTATTTTTCGGTGGCTGCAATAGCGTAGTGGAGTATATACACTCACAAAGTGCCGAGTGTTAAAAGACCTCAGAGTCATGGACAGATGGGTTAACTCACTTTCAATACCATTTGGATGAGATGGACACCGATGTTTCTCCATTTTTATCACTTGTCAATATTACGTGACCACCAGGTATGAAGGCAATTAACCCAACAAGTCCATCCTGGCGTATACGTGACGGCTGCGTCATTGCAGTCGCAGGAAAATACACAAACCATATACGTTAAGTACTGGTGGTTAATTATAATAATAATAATAATAATAATAATAATAATAATAATAATAATAATAATAATAATAATAATAATAAAAATAATAATAATAATAATAATTATAATAATAATAATAATCAAAATAATAATAATAATAATAATAATAATAATAATAATAATAATCTTTTCTACTGTAGGCCCAAGGCCCGAAATTTTGGGGGAGGAGGGGGCCAGTCGATTACATCGATCCTAATACGCAACTGGTACTTAGTTTATCGACCCCGAAAGGATGAGAAGCAAAGTCGACCTCGGCGGAATTTGAACTCGGAACATGAAGACAGATGAAACACAGCTAAGCAATTCCCCCGGCGTGCTAACGATTCTGCCAGTTCGCCGCTCGTGCAAGTGTGAAGGTTGAACAAGGATTGCTTGGCACTGCCATAATTCTTCGCAAGGTTCTTGAAGCATAACCAGTAAAACAAGACTCATCATAGTTTGCCGGCTGTGGACAGCTGACACTTTTCCTCATACCCAGCAATATATGCTGTGAGTTTTAATAAATGATGATGATGATGATGATGACGAGGATGATAATAATAATAATAGGAGAGTATTGTAGTTCGCTTGAAGCATTGTGTATTATTTGTAAAGAATAAAAAGTTTAGGAAGGTATAACAATGCAATATAGAACAAAAAATGAACTGTATACCTGTTGTAACTTGGTAAACTGTAGTCCGATGATATTTCGGAATTAGAATTCCTTCTTCAGATCTTATTTGCTGCAGTTTATAGCAGAGACTCCAGCAAATAAGATCTGAAGAAGGAATTTTTATTCCGAAATATCATCGGACTACAGTTTACCAAGTTACAACAAGTATACAGTCCATTGTTTAATAATAATAATAATAATAATAATAATAATAATAATAATAATAATAATAATAATAATAATAATAGCAATAATAATGATAATAATAATGTGTTATCACGTACATTCTTTTGTGTTGGTATAAAAAAGATGGGTTACAGCAAATACTCTGCTCAATACCACAGATTTGCTCGTAAGTTGTTGAGCCTAAACTGATTGAGTATGTCAGTGGCTGACGATATGTGCATCTCTGATCGGGGGTATCATAACTATGATGCATTGGGGTTTGGACAATTCACCTCTGGAAACACAAGTGTTTAGTTCAACATCCTCAAAAACAACCATTTTTCAGAGACCTTTTGAGCAGGATGGACTACTCGACCTGAAGAAAATTATAACTGAACCCCACGTGCGAGGTCATGCGCTGTCCATCTTGATATGAGGTCACCATGTCGCGAACAGATGGTTGTGATGCATGTGCCTGGTGTACCCTTATCAGACGGGTAGTCATGATGGATATATTGGGCTTCGTATATGTTACCCCAGTGTCACTTCGCTGGCAAACACGGCTCTCTCACTCAAGAGTAATAATAATATTAGATTAGATGTATGTGTGTGTATATTCATATATATATGTGCACATACTTACATACACACACATATATATATATATATATATATATATATATATATATATATATA
>NC_069000.1:31773455-31775910 GCF_001194135.2 Octopus bimaculoides | reverse complement strand
GTGTGTGTGTGTGTGTGTGTGTGTGTGTGTGTGTGTGTGTGTGTGTGTGTGTGTGTGTGTGTGTGTGTGTGTGTGTGTGCATCGACTTTCATATTCATATCTGTAATGAGAATATTCCTCTTTCGTCCTTTAACACCTAGAATGTTGCTCTGATTGTACACTATGTAGATGTGTGATATCTTATCAATGTTTAATGAAACATAAATTTTGACACTTGAGACAGCAAACTTTCAACATTACATCTATCTTATGAATACAGTGAATATCAAAACAATGCTCTACCTTTACTCACCAGTCGACTAGTCGAGACTTAATGTAAGAAGTTTCAATATTTCCCTTTGTGATTAGATTTCGACACTATAATCCAACGCCCTTTCAGAAGAGAGTCGGTTGTTTTTTTAACACTTATTTTCACACATACTCATTGATGAAGAAAGTCCAATGGCTTAAGTTCAGGCCATCAGGAAATCAATGAATTTAGGCCGTGTTTTTCTACACTTAGAGTTGGCTTTGATATTCGTTTTTCCTTCCATGTTGTTCCGGGCGTCGAAATAAAGATATATTTTGATTTGTGTCTTGTTTCATATTCGCTTGTCTGCCCCATCACATGCTCATATATATACATGTATGTGTATGTACATACAAACATGAACACCTACATACACACAAATACATACGCACACACACAAATACTCATACATATACACTATTGTTTGTATGATTATGTACAAATAAATATATTAATCAATCAAATTCCAGCATTGTCTGATTTTCATGTTTCATTTTTGTATATACAATTTTAGATATAATGTTACAGATTATAATACTGCAAGTACTTTCAGGATCTCCACAATCTTCATGTGTATCTAGTAGCAGCATCAACCAGCACTTGATACATCAATTGAAAATTGCAATGGAATGATTGAACGTGTCCTAAAGGTTGCGATATTTTCCTAAAGGCCGCAGCAAGTCGAAATTTACGATCAGTATTTTAACAAACAGCGTGTGGCTTAGACGTCACGGTTTGTTAAGTGTGCCATTAAAATTCACACTGCTTATTCATAGCAACATTGTAATCAATCAAAGTCGTCTGAAAGGCTTCGGCTACGTTCAGATATTGAGAAACGTCTGATGTTATATATAATGTATTCCTGCTTTAAATATTTTTCAATGAATGTACTAATTTTATCGACCCCGAAAGGATGGAAGTATATCTCGGTGGAATTTGAACTTAGGAGATAAAGACAGATGAAATACCGTAAAGAATTTTGCCCGGTGTGGTAACGATTCTGCCAGTTCGCCGCCTTATTACCATTTTATAATAATTCTGCTTCTCATTAGGTTAATTAGCTCGCCGGTAACGCTTTCACGGGATTAGAGAAAAAGAGGGAGAAAGAAAAGAGGGAGAGAGAAAGAGAGAGAGAGAGAGAGAGAGAGAGGGGGGGGAGCGTCCATGATGGGAAGTAGAGGGAATGTAATCGTAACGCTTTCAAATGATTAGTTGAAAGAAAATAGGGGAGAAAGAAAAAAAGGATAAGGCGAAGAGTGAGACAGAAAGACACAGAGAGGAAAAGAGTGTGGATATCGTGTGATAGGGGGAACGTGATATTTATTATGCGGTTAAAAAGGTTAGTTTAAGGTAGTGAAATAGCAGAGGGGTGATATTCTGATGGTGAGGTTAAAGAAAGGCAAAATGAGAGGTACGAGAAAGGAGGGGGAGAGATGAGGAGAGGGAGATGATGATGGTGATGACAGTGGTGGTGGTGGAGATGGTAGTGGTGGAGGTAGTGGTGGTGCGTGAAGATTGAAAAATGTATTTGTTTTTAAAATTGAACTAAATCTTTTATTATATCACACATCACTTAACACATGCGCATAAGTGTAATTCCGTGAAGTATTCACGCTTACTTACGTGGGAGATATATGCAATTGAACTAAATGTTGTATCATATGTACGGGATTATTTTTTTGTGTGTGAGTTTATGGGAAAAATGGAAAAAATAAGACTGAACATTTATTTTATGTGTGCTGTGTACTAAGTCTATAAAATTGTACATAAAGTATATAAAGTAATGATCGTATGCCAATCTCTTTCACTTTCCAATGAGCAGCAAATGAGTGACTATCTTTCTATACAGACACAACAGAGTCTACGCTTTCGGGGTTTTTTTTTATAAAGCTTTTAGAAATAACCCAATAGGTTTACCATTACTTCCGTAAAATCTTCAGTGTTCACGCTAGTTACTACTATTTGTACTATTACATGAGGCGGCGAACTGGCAGAATTGTTTACATGCCGGACAAAATGTCTTTTATGTCTTTTAGGGTTTTTGTTTGTTTTTGTGTGTTGTATCTCACCCATTGATATTGCCCTCCATATGTTGGACCCTTGTGGCCAATAAATGTAATAATAATAATAATAATAATAATAATAATAATAATAATAATAATAATA
>NC_069000.1:31771885-31772763 GCF_001194135.2 Octopus bimaculoides | reverse complement strand
ACACACAGTTTTCGGATATGTAAACTTGTACAAGTTTGTAGAAACGTAACAGCAAAGTTTCACTAAAATACAGAAAGATAACAAATGAATAAATAAATAAATAAAAGGAATATATAGAAAGATATAACCAAATAAAAAAAAGAAATTATTTGTGAGGAAGAAAGCGTAGAGAAGACAATGGATAGAAACGCAGCCGAATGTCTTCCGAAATAATATGACTAATGTTCCGCTTCTCTAGTTTCACTTTCTACTTTCACTTTCCTTGCACAGAGTAACTGAATACTGACTGCGTCTACTTGCAATTCGAATGTGTCACATTATACTCTCAAAATGGACGACCTAATCGACTTAATAACATATCATCTATCTCCCTTATGTTGCATCTTCTATCTTTCTTTGACCGAGCATGTGCGTAATTCTGCTACGTATGTTGAGATTAGGTCGTGTGTTGTATCTTTGTGTAAGTGTGTGTACATGTGTGTATGAGCTTGAATGTATCACTGTGATTGTATGTGTGTTATCGCCTGAAGGTCTACGTATGAACGTAGATATGAATGTATATATTCTATGCTTGTATATATATCGAGGCATTGTTTGTGTTTACCTCCGTCATCTGAACTTGTATAATTTTTTTGCATGCGTGCTTATACATGAGATATGTGCCCATGTAAACGTGTGATGCATATGTGGAAGACACCTATTATGTAGCTTAATGTGCATCCAGCAACGTCAATAAACTGCAGTTCAAGCTTCAGTAGACATGACCATATTAGTAATGTCGATCATATATAGGCAGCGTCGAGCGAAACGCTTCTCTGCCTTTCGCCCATCGTCTGAGTTCAAATTCTGCCGAGGTCGACTTTGACTCTCAGTTTTTC
>NC_069000.1:31768182-31769184 GCF_001194135.2 Octopus bimaculoides | reverse complement strand
AGGCATCTTGGGTGCGTTTGATCCAGTCTGCATTTTCATTGTATGGTTTCTCATCACTCCAGATCCCTTTCCAGAAGTTTTCAACTTCTTCCATTGGGGGTGGGTTTTCAATGGTTATTTTTTCTTTCCCTATTTCCCTGTAAAATGATTTGGCGTTGGATTTGAACATCTTATTTTGCCTGTAGAATCTGATTCTTTTCTCAAAACTGCGTTTTCTCTGAGCCTTCGCTTGAACTTTCTGTTTCAGCGTTTCATTCGCTGACATTAGTTCTTCTCTTGTTGAGGGTCCATATTTCCTCACGATCTTCCTGCTTTTTCTTGATTTTATATCATTTCCAGAGAGTAGCTCAGTTAATATTGATATCTCCCTTCTTCTTCTTATTATTATTATCATCATTATTATTATTATTATTATTATTATTATTATTATTATTATTATTATTATTATTATTATTATTATTATTATTATTATTATTATTATTATTATTATTACTAGTAGTAGTAGTAGTAGTAGTAGTAGTAGTAGTAAGACGGTGAGCTGGCTGAGTCGCTAGCACGCTTGAGCGAATGCACATCTGCGTTTCGTTTCTCTTTACATAGTGAACTCAAAATTCCACCGAGGACAACTTTGTGTGTCATCTTTGTAGGGTCGATTTAATCGATTAGCTTCTTCCTCCAAAATTTCAAGTGTCATGCGTACTGTAAAAGGAATTGTTATTATTATTATTATTATTATTGAGAGTGCAGTGCTTGCCAACTGAGGTACAAATATACGAAGTACAGTATACCCATCATGACTTCCAGTCTGATAAGGATGCACCATGCACATGCATCACAGTCATATGTGCGTAACACGGTGATCTCATATCAAAATAAGCAGCGAATGACCTATGTAGATGGAGCTCAGTTAACACTTTCTGCAGGTCGCGTAACCCTCCCCACTCAAAATGTTCCTGATTAAGGGTTGTTTAAGGATGTTGAACGAAATACCCATGTTTCCAG
>NC_069000.1:31766810-31767599 GCF_001194135.2 Octopus bimaculoides | reverse complement strand
GTAGCTTGCTTACCAACCACATGGGCCCGGGTTCAGTCCCACTGCGTGGCATCTTGGGCAAGTGTCTTCTACTATAGTCTCGGGCCAACCAAAGCCTTGTGAGTGGATTTGGTAGACGGAAACTGAAAGAAGCCCGTCGTATATATGTATATATATATGTATGTGTGTATGTGTCTGTGTGTGTGTGCTTGTCCTCTCAACATCGCTTGACAACCGCAGTAACTTGTTAGTGAAGAAAACTTCTCAAATTTCCGTCTTTGTTTCCTCTGTAAAGGCAATCGTATGTACATTCACTCACATAACTGTTTGCAGATATACATTAATCTCAAAATTCTAACTGTGAAACATTCTTTTAACGAGCACCAGGATGCCTTCACACAAATGAAAAAAATCGGAGGTTAACCAGAGGCAGGAGCGTTTATTGTCAGTGAAATCGCTTACTGACAGTGAAATCATTGAAGCTAGTTCCAGTTATAGGATTCCCAGCTATTAGAAAAAATGAAAAACGTGTTGATTTAGACGTGCTTAATATATATAAAACTTGATTGTCTGACTTCGTGTTAAAGATAGTATTTACGGAGGTGGTGATGAGGTGAGTGAGCATACTGAAAAGGGAAGCTATTGTGCAGACGTGTTGAGCTGAATGAAGGCAGTGTGTGACCCGAGTGAGCAACAATGTAGATGTGTCTTGTCTACACACACGTATACATACACACACACACACACACACACACACACACATATATATATATATATATATATATATATATATATATATATATATATATA
>NC_069000.1:31763428-31765128 GCF_001194135.2 Octopus bimaculoides | reverse complement strand
ATATATATATTGTGTTCTAAAAACATTTCCGTATTGCAAGTTTTCCTTTTTGTTTGTAAATACAAACATACTCATGCATAGACATGTACAAACGAACATGATTACATAAATACTTACATAGATCTGAATGCTTATTTGTGTGTGTGAATGTGTGTGTGTGCGAGCGCACGTGTGTGTTAACCAAAACAACGAACAACTGAATACTGCCACCGGTGTCCGGCATTATTTACCGTAACAATAATCTGCATTAGACATTTTATCAAATCAAAAAAACCAGAGTAATCATTTTAGCAGAAGACTCTAGCAGTAAAAACAGAATCTGTAAGTGCTAATGTTGTTTTAACAGCAGCAACTGCAGCTGCATTGGCTATTTCTGTTGCAACGGCACCAATTGCATGTGCGTCTTCTTTTTTTTTTTTGCAGGGACAATTATACCTGTTGTTGTAGTAATACTACCAGCAGTCACAACTAATACCACCACCAACACCATGAGCGCAGACAGCTGTAACGCCACGTTCACAAGTGCTGCTACTATCACCACTGCAACCAACGATTTTGCAAGTAAAAATAACCCCACCAGAAGATCTACAAACTCAAACTTTAATGACGTCTCAAACACAGACACTGACTTCAGCATTTTACATGTCTGTATTTGTATGTGGGTAAATGTGTAGTTGTGAATATGCTCGCGCGTATGCGTATGCAGCCATAAGAGCAGGTTTGCAGCATTTCATCTGTCTTTACATTCTAAGATCAAATTCTGCCAAGGTCGACTCTGCCTTTAGTTTTTTTCGGGGTCGATAAAATAAGTACCAGTTGAACACTGGAGATCGATGTAATCGACTTACGCCACCCTCAAAATTGCTGGCTTTGTGCCAAATTGGGAAACCTATATTTCACTGCCCCCCAAAAAGCCGAGAGACCAAGTTATACTTGCTTAATTTGTGTGGTTTCAGCACCTACGTTAGGTATTATATCACGTCATATCCATAAGTGTTTAAAGTAATGAGAAATAAATCATATTTTATTTCTCAACATAAACAGTCTAATTATTGGTTCAATTATTTTGTGTGTGAAAATTATTTCCTTTTCCTTTCTTCTAATTATTATACGCAAGTGACTCAAACCGTTATATTGTTTATACTTTTAGTGCTTCATATTTCATTCTTGTCCTATATCTAAAAACTGCCTGTTTCTGAATCTTGTACGTCATCAGTAAAGAGTAATAGCACAACAGATTGCTAGTTATTCATACATATTATATTCCCTTGTGTTCAGGGTATTTGTTTTGACAATGAATGCATTGCTTAGCAGTAGTATTTCCGTATCTTGCGTACATGAGCAAATAGGTGCATTTTGTTAAATCGTTTACTTCATTTTATTCTTGCAAAATCATTCCCTAGGCACATATAGTTATAGGCATTGTCTTGTTTTCATTCTTCACGTACTTGATACCTCTGTTACATAATATTTGGGTATTTGATAAGGATAATATGACAGTTAGGAAACTGAATGTTAATGAAAGAGAAAATGTTACTATTAAAAACAATATAAAATAATAACTACTAATTTATGCAATACAGACTACTTTTTGTGGGAGAAATCACACACAGTATATATATGTATGTATCTATATATATGTGTGTATACATATATGTGTGTGTGTGCGTATGTATATATATATATATATATATATATAT
>NC_069000.1:31758449-31760727 GCF_001194135.2 Octopus bimaculoides | reverse complement strand
ATGCATGTGCATATCTGTGTGTACGTGTTCGTGTTTATAGGCCAGCATATATGCGTACCTACAAGATGTTCAAAAACATATACACACAAACAAAATTGCTTCGATATCAACACCTCTTCTATGCGTAAGACAACCAACAACCAACAAAGAACAAGAAATTCTACGACTATTTCATCAAGCAGACTAGCATAACAAATGATGATTAAACGTTATTAGATAAATGAAGATGCGATGCACTATGTCCTATGTACTGTCTGCCTGATTTAATAGCCAGCAAGAGCCACCCACTCAAACTCACTCCGTGAGATACATACGGCCACGTATGTATACGTATATGCACGGACGTAGATGCGCACTTCCGCGCGCACACACACACACAAATATATGATTATGCGAGTCAATACACATAAACGCACAAACACTCATATTACACAAAGGCAAAGAGCTACACGCAAAAAGGGAAGCAGTTTCTTGCAAGTAAGCAAGCTGGAGGTTTGAATTCAATTAGATACACTTAGTTGCCACGCTGTTTCAAGTACAAGCTAGTATATCATGCTAATTGCTATCACCGTCCTGCACGGATATATTTCCAACATAAAATAAAATGAACGTACCACTGCCCACCTCACACCTCTCTATCTCTGATATTATATAACCTTAATCATTTAATCGAGAGAGGCGCAGAGACAGAGAGAGGGAGGGAGAGTGAGAGTGGAAGAAGGAGAGAGAAGGTTAACAAGGAGTTACGCTAGCATCAGTACAATTCGACACAAACTGTTTGTTGTTGGTGTGGAGTTGTTGGTGGTTTGGCGTCGTTGTTGGTGGTATGGGGTTAGTGGTGTAACATTTTTGGTGGTGTGGGGTTGTTGATGGTGTGGCGTTGTTGGTGTGGCGGTGTTGTTGGTGTGGCGTTGTTGTTAGTGTGGCGTTGTTGTTGCTATGACATTGTTGCTGGTGTGGTGTTGGTATGACGTTGTTATTGTTGGTGTGGTGTTGTTGTTGGTAGTGTTATTGCTGTTGGTGTGCTGCCGTGGTTAGCGTGCAGTGAAGCCATATTTACTGCGGCTTCGTTGTTATATAGGTCTTTACATTCTATGCCATGTTGCGTGTTAGGTACGTGCAACTTTGGAAAATAGCCTGGTAGTGATGTTGTGCTAAATTGTAGTTCATGCATTACTCTGTCGGTGTACTTGCTATATAAAAGTATATATACAAAAGTATATCCGTTTAATAATTGTCAGGTACTATCTATTTATCTATCTATCTATCTATATATTTATCTATCTATCTGTCTGTCTGTCTGTCTGTTTGTTTGTATGTCTGTCTGTCTGTCTATCTGTCTGTATCTGTCTGTCTGTCTGTCTCTCTCTCTCTCTCTCTCTCTCTCTCTCTCTCTCTCTCTCTCTCTCTCTCTCTCTCTCTCTCTCTCTCTTTCTGTATATATGTGCGTGTGAGTGTGTTTGTGTGATTATAGTTTGAAACATGCACAAAAGTCATTTAGACAAAATAGCCTGCTGTTAACATTGCTCAGAAGATGTTGAAGATGCTAACAATAGCCTCAGGGTGTTTACGACCTACTATTTCGTTAACAATAATAGTTTCATGATATATTCGTGATTCGAATATGTTACTTCTATTGCATTAAACATATATGTGTACACACACACACACGCACGCACACACACATACACAATAGGGCAAAAA
Organism: Octopus bimaculoides; assembly: GCF_001194135.2. Taxonomy (NCBI): domain Eukaryota; kingdom Metazoa; phylum Mollusca; class Cephalopoda; order Octopoda; family Octopodidae; genus Octopus; species Octopus bimaculoides. The sequence goes on along the minus strand of NC_069000.1, from coordinate 31,759,023 downwards.
GAAGAAACGTTACTCAGGACATGCGTATATACAGGTTTTTATATTTAAATGATAGAAGTTATTCAGGGAGCAAGAGTTTCGGACATGATACTGATGTAAGTTTTGATAAATGACATGTACGAAACTTTTCACCTCTGAATCACTTTTGCAACTTTCTGTTAGACGAAAATCAAAATTAAATTCTGTCTCCTCTTACAGGTTTAAGTAATTGTACGACTCAAATGGGACATAAAATTCCTCTTTGTTTCACTTCTGTCGAATGAATATTCACATGTTTCCATCACTGTGTTATATATTTATTCCGTCCTTTTTCCGTAAAATTTTATCCATGATACTGTTCCGACATAGTTACTATGCACAATTAATCTTTTGACACCACCCGAAGGTGTTCGAAACCACGTTAAATATTTTGTTGACGTTACATCTCGCTGTCCTGTTTTGTAAATTTCGCGAGTTCATGCCGGTTTGGTGTTTTTCATACTTTGGCTTATAGGAGCTTTTTAAAGCTCATCGACATGCACAGATATATATTCTTTTCTACTCAAGGTAAAAGGCCCGAATTTTTTTTTTTTTT